>NW_028166697.1:5000-12500 GCF_964263955.1 Coregonus lavaretus
GTTTGGGGGAAAAAACAGCGATTTCGGTTTTGAAAAAACGACTTAAAACGTTAATAATTCAAAAACTAAAAGTCCAATCAGGATGGGGTTTTTTTGGCGCAAAAGGGCACGAATAGACGCACATTTATATATAAATTAATTCGTTTTTGGAAATTTTTTACTATATTTTAATTATGTTAGAAAAGTGAAAAAAAAAAATAGGGGTCAGAACGGTTGATGTTCCTATACGAGTTAAGAAAAACCCTTTTAGGTAATGGAAGTTCATCATAAAAGAGGATAATAGACCAAATTTGGGACCTCTAGCTCATCGGGAAGTATTTTTAAACATTATTTGAAAAAATCGGAAAAATCGGCCGAAATTGCACTATGTCCCTTCGTGCATGGTAACCCAAATGAGAACCAGGGGGAACGGCTCCTGACTCACACAAGGCCGACATGGGTGCTCTTGGTCGGATTGGGTTGTGGGTCAGACACCCCCACATGGAAGACCGCCGGCGGTCGATGGGAGAACCAGAGACCGACTCCTGGCTCACGGAAGGCCGATTTGGGTGCACTTGGTCGGATTGGGTTGTGGGTCAGACACCCCAACATGGTTGTCCGCCGGCGGACACCAGGAGAACCAGGGACCGACTCCTGCCTCACGGAAGGCCGATTTGATGCACTTTTTTCGGATTGGGGTGGTGGTCAGACACCCCCATATGGAAATCATCCGGTTGACAACAGGAGAACCAGGGACCGACTCCTGCCTCACGGAAGGCCGATTTTGATGCACTTTTCTCGGATTGGGTTGGTGGTCAGACACCCCAACATGGTTGTCCGCCGGCGGACACCAGGAGAACCAGGGACCGACTCCTGGCTCACGGAAGGCCGATTTGATGCACTTTTTTCGGATTGGGGTGGTGGTCAGACACCCCCATATGGAAATCATCCGGTTGACAACAGGAGAACCAGGGGCCGACTCCTGCCTCACGGAAGGCCGATTTTGATGCACTTTTCTCGGATTGGGTTGGTGGTCAGACACCCCCATATGGAAACCATCCGGTTGACACTATGAGAACCAGGGACCGACTCCTGGCTCCCGGAAGGCCGATTTTGATGCACTTTTCTCGGATTGGGTTGGTGGTCAGACACCCCCATATGGAAACCATCCGGTTGACACTATGAGAACCAGGGACCGACTCCTGGCTCCCGGAAGGCCGATTTTGATGCACTTTTCTCGGATTGGGTTGGTGGTCAGACACCCCCATATGGAAACCATCCGGTTGACACTATGAGAACCAGGGACCGACTCCTGGCTCCCGGAAGGCCGATTTTGATGCACTTTTCTCGGATTGGGTTGGTGGTCAGACACCCCCATATGGAAATCATCCGGTTGACATTAGGAGAACCAGGGACCGACTCCTGGCTCCCGGAAGGCCGATTTTGATGCACTTTTCTCGGATTGGGTTGGTGGTCAGACACCCCCATATGGAAATCATCCGGTTGACATTAGGAGAACCAGGGACCGACTCCTGGCTCCCGGAAGGCCGATTTTGATGCACTTTTCTCGGATTGGGTTGGTGGTCAGACACCCCCATATGGAAACCATCCGGTTGACACTATGAGAACCAGGGACCGACTCCTGGCTCCCGGAAGGCCGATTTTGATGCACTTTTCTCGGATTGGGTTGGTGGTCAGACACCCCCATATGGAAATCATCCGGTTGACACTATGAGAACCAGGGACCGACTCCTGGCTCACGGAGGCCGATTTTGATGCACTTTTCTCGGATTGGGTTGGTGGTCAGACACCCCCATATGGAAATCATCCGGTTGACACTATGAGAACCAGGGACCGACTCCTGGCTCCCGGAAGGCCGATTTTGATGCACTTTTCTCGGATTGGGTTGGTGGTCAGACACCCCCATATGGAAATCATCCGGTTGACATTAGGAGAACCAGGGACCGACTCCTGGCTCCCGGAAGGCCGATTTTGATGCACTTTTCTCGGATTGGGTTGGTGGTCAGACACCCCCATATGGAAATCATCCGGTTGACACTATGAGAACCAGGGACCGACTCCTGGCTCACGGAGGCCGATTTTGATGCACTTTTCTCGGATTGGGTTGGTGGTCAGACACCCCCATATGGAAATCATCCGGTTGACACTATGAGAACCAGGGACCGACTCCTGGCTCACGGAGGCCGATTTTGATGCACTTTTCTCGGATTGGGTTGGTGGTCAGACACCCCCATATGGAAATCATCCGGTTGACACTATGAGAACCAGGGACCGACTCCTGGCTCCCGGAAGGCCGATTTTGATGCACTTTTCTCGGATTGGGTTGGTGGTCAGACACCCCCATATGGAAACCATCCGGTTGACATTAGGAGAACCAGGGACCGACTCCTGGCTCCCGGAAGGCCGATTTTGATGCACTTTTCTCGGATTGGGTTGGTGGTCAGACACCCCCATATGGAAATCATCCGGTTGACACTATGAGAACCAGGGACCGACTCCTGGCTCCCGGAAGGCCGATTTTGATGCACTTTTCTCGGATTGGGTTGGTGGTCAGACACCCCCATATGGAAACCATCCGGTTGACACTATGAGAACCAGGGACCGACTCCTGGCTCCCGGAAGGCCGATTTTGATGCACTTTTCTCGGATTGGGTTGGTGGTCAGACACCCCCATATGGAAATCATCCGGTTGACATTAGGAGAACCAGGGACCGACTCCTGGCTCCCGGAAGGCCGATTTTGATGCACTTTTCTCGGATTGGGTTGGTGGTCAGACACCCCCATATGGAAATCATCCGGTTGACATTAGGAGAACCAGGGACCGACTCCTGGCTCCCGGAAGGCCGATTTTGATGCACTTTTCTCGGATTGGGTTGGTGGTCAGACACCCCCATATGGAAACCATCCGGTTGACACTATGAGAACCAGGGACCGACTCCTGGCTCCCGGAAGGCCGATTTTGATGCACTTTTCTCGGATTGGGTTGGTGGTCAGACACCCCCATATGGAAATCATCCGGTTGACACTATGAGAACCAGGGACCGACTCCTGGCTCACGGAGGCCGATTTTGATGCACTTTTCTCGGATTGGGTTGGTGGTCAGACACCCCCATATGGAAATCATCCGGTTGACACTATGAGAACCAGGGACCGACTCCTGGCTCCCGGAAGGCCGATTTTGATGCACTTTTCTCGGATTGGGTTGGTGGTCAGACACCCCCATATGGAAATCATCCGGTTGACATTAGGAGAACCAGGGACCGACTCCTGGCTCCCGGAAGGCCGATTTTGATGCACTTTTCTCGGATTGGGTTGGTGGTCAGACACCCCCATATGGAAATCATCCGGTTGACACTATGAGAACCAGGGACCGACTCCTGGCTCACGGAGGCCGATTTTGATGCACTTTTCTCGGATTGGGTTGGTGGTCAGACACCCCCATATGGAAATCATCCGGTTGACACTATGAGAACCAGGGACCGACTCCTGGCTCCCGGAAGGCCGATTTTGATGCACTTTTCTCGGATTGGGTTGGTGGTCAGACACCCCCATATGGAAATCATCCGGTTGACATTAGGAGAACCAGGGACCGACTCCTGGCTCCCGGAAGGCCGATTTTGATGCACTTTTCTCGGATTGGGTTGGTGGTCAGACACCCCCATATGGAAATCATCCGGTTGACACTATGAGAACCAGGGACCGACTCCTGGCTCACGGAGGCCGATTTTGATGCACTTTTCTCGGATTGGGTTGGTGGTCAGACACCCCCATATGGAAATCATCCGGTTGACACTATGAGAACCAGGGACCGACTCCTGGCTCCCGGAAGGCCGATTTTGATGCACTTTTCTCGGATTGGGTTGGTGGTCAGACACCCCCATATGGAAACCATCCGGTTGACATTAGGAGAACCAGGGACCGACTCCTGGCTCCCGGAAGGCCGATTTTGATGCACTTTTCTCGGATTGGGTTGGTGGTCAGACACCCCCATATGGAAATCATCCGGTTGACACTATGAGAACCAGGGACCGACTCCTGGCTCACGGAGGCCGATTTTGATGCACTTTTCTCGGATTGGGTTGGTGGTCAGACACCCCCATATGGAAATCATCCGGTTGACACTATGAGAACCAGGGACCGACTCCTGGCTCCCGGAAGGCCGATTTTGATGCACTTTTCTCGGATTGGGTTGGTGGTCAGACACCCCCATATGGAAATCATCCGGTTGACATTAGGAGAACCAGGGACCGACTCCTGGCTCCCGGAAGGCCGATTTTGATGCACTTTTCTCGGATTGGGTTGGTGGTCAGACACCCCCATATGGAAATCATCCGGTTGACACTATGAGAACCAGGGACCGACTCCTGGCTCACGGAGGCCGATTTTGATGCACTTTTCTCGGATTGGGTTGGTGGTCAGACACCCCCATATGGAAATCATCCGGTTGACACTATGAGAACCAGGGACCGACTCCTGGCTCCCGGAAGGCCGATTTTGATGCACTTTTCTCGGATTGGGTTGGTGGTCAGACACCCCCATATGGAAATCATCCGGTTGACATTAGGAGAACCAGGGACCGACTCCTGGCTCCCGGAAGGCCGATTTTGATGCACTTTTCTCGGATTGGGTTGGTGGTCAGACACCCCCATATGGAAATCATCCGGTTGACACTATGAGAACCAGGGACCGACTCCTGGCTCACGGAGGCCGATTTTGATGCACTTTTCTCGGATTGGGTTGGTGGTCAGACACCCCCATATGGAAATCATCCGGTTGACACTATGAGAACCAGGGACCGACTCCTGGCTCCCGGAAGGCCGATTTTGATGCACTTTTCTCGGATTGGGTTGGTGGTCAGACACCCCCATATGGAAACCATCCGGTTGACATTAGGAGAACCAGGGACCGACTCCTGGCTCCCGGAAGGCCGATTTTGATGCACTTTTCTCGGATTGGGTTGGTGGTCAGACACCCCCATATGGAAATCATCCGGTTGACACTATGAGAACCAGGGACCGACTCCTGGCTCCCGGAAGGCCGATTTTGATGCACTTTTCTCGGATTGGGTTGGTGGTCAGACACCCCCATATGGAAACCATCCGGTTGACATTAGGAGAACCAGGGACCGACTCCTGGCTCCCGGAAGGCCGATTTTGATGCACTTTTCTCGGATTGGGTTGGTGGTCAGACACCCCCATATGGAAATCATCCGGTTGACACTATGAGAACCAGGGACCGACTCCTGGCTCACGGAGGCCGATTTTGATGCACTTTTCTCGGATTGGGGTGGTGGTCAGACACCCCCATATGGTAAACCGCCGGCGGACACTAGGAGAACCAGGGGAGGCTCTTACCTCACACATGGGGGTTTTGGGTGCCCTTGGCCGGCTTGGGGGTGACCCCAAGAGGGGGTCCAAGACCCCACACCCGGATCCATCCACAGGGGGGCGCCACATGTCATTTTAAGCCTGATTTCACTAGGGGAACCAGGGGATGATCTTAACTCACAAATGGGGGTTTTGGGTGCCCATGGCTGGCTTGGGGGTGACCCCAAGAGGGGGTCCAAGACCCCACAGCCGGATCCATCCACAGGGGGGCGCCACAGAGGTCATTTTAGGCCTGATTTCACTAGGGGAACCAGGGGATGATCTTAACTCACAAATGGGGGATTTGGCTGCCCATGGCTTGGGGGAGACCCCAAGAGGGGGTCCAAGCACCCCCACCCGGATCCATCCACAGGGGGGCGCCACATGTCACTTTAGGCCTGATTTCACTATGGGGACACAGGGGAGGCTGTTCACTCACACATGGGGGTTTTGGGTGCCCATGGCCGGCTTGGGGGTGACCCCAAGAGGGGGTACAAGACCCCACAGCCGGATCCATCCACAGGGGGGCGCCACATGTCATTTTAAGCCTGATTTCACTATGGGGACCCAGGGGAGGCTGTTCACTCACACATGGGGGTTTTGGGTGCCCATGGTCGGCATGGCTGGCTTGGAGGAGACCCCAAGAAGGGGTCCAAGCACCCCCATCCAGATCCATCCACAGGGGGGCGCCACAGGTCACTTTAGGCCGGATTTCACTATGGGGACCCAGGGGAGGCTGTTCACTCACACATGGGGGTTTTGGGTGCCCATGGTCGGCATGGCCAGCTTGGGGGAGACCCCAAGAAGGGGTCCAAGCACCCACAGCCGAATCCATCCACAGGGGGGCGCCACAGGTCACTTTAGGCCGGATTTCACTATGGGGACCCAGGGGAGGCTGTTCACTCACACATGGGGGTTTTGGGTGCCCATGGTCGGCATGGCCAGCTTGGGGGAGACCCCAAGAAGGGGTCCAAGCACCCACAGCCGAATCCATCCACAGGGGGGCGCCACAGGTCACTTTAGGCCGGATTTCACTATGGGTACACTGGGGAGGCTGTTCACTCACACATGGGGGTTTTGGGTGCCCATGGTCGGCATGGCTGGCTTGGAGGAGACCCCAAGAAGGGGTCCAAGCACCCCCACCAAGATCCATCCACAGGGGGGCGCCACAGGTCACTTTAAGCCTGATTTCACTATGGGTACACTGGGGAGGCTGTTCACTCACACATGGGGGTTTTGGGTGCCCATGGTCGGCATGGCTGGCTTGGAGGAGACCCCAAGAAGGGGTCCAAGCACCCCCACCAAGATCCATCCACAGGGGGGCGCCACAGGTCACTTTAAGCCTGATTTCACTATGGGTACACTGGGGAGGCTGTTCACTCACACATGGGGGTTTTGGGTGCCCATGGTCGGCATGGCTGGCTTGGAGGAGACCCCAAGAAGGGGTCCAAGCACCCCCACCAAGATCCATCCACAGGGGGGCGCCACAGGTCACTTTAAGCCTGATTTCACTATGGGTACACTGGGGAGGCTGTTCACTCACACATGGGGGTTTTGGGTGCCCATGGTCGGCATGGCTGGCTTGGAGGAGACCCCAAGAAGGGGTCCAAGCACCCCCACCAAGATCCATCCACAGGGGGGCGCCACAGGTCACTTTAAGCCTGATTTCACTATGGGTACACTGGGGAGGCTGTTCACTCACACATGGGGGTTTTGGGTGCCCATGGTCGGCATGGCTGGCTTGGAGGAGACCCCAAGAAGGGGTCCAAGCACCCCCACCAAGATCCATCCACAGGGGGGCGCCACAGGTCATTTTCACTAGGAGAACCAGGGGAGGGCTCCTGACTCACACATGGGCATTCTGGGTGCCCATGGCTGGGATGGGTGAGACAGAGTCCAGCCCTCCACACACAAAAGTGACCCAGCAGGCCAGAAGAAAGGGGAGAGAGAGAGAGAGAGAGAACAAATAATACATGGGCACAGAGCAGCCAGCCTCCATTGGAGCTGCCTGCACAGTGCTGCCCTCCTGTGGGAAAGGTTCACACACACACTCACTCACTCACTCACACAGACACACACAGACAAACCTATTCACTTGGGCCTTCTCCCTCATGCCCTGCTGACATCCATGCAG
>NW_028166697.1:25000-35000 GCF_964263955.1 Coregonus lavaretus
GGGTATCCGAAACCAGGCCCTGCCCTGGGCATGAGCACCTCCAGTCGGTCGCCGGAGGGATGGTCCACTTCGGAGCGTTGGAACCATGGTTCTGCGGGACCCAGAACCCTCAAAAAAGCCCATTTACCAACAACCGCACGGGCCGAGAGGTTTGCCATCACCCCCGGATCAATCGGACGTGTACGGGTGCTTCACGACAGAGAGGGGCCATGGGGACATGAGGTAGCCGAAACCGGGCCTTCCCCTGGGCATGGGAACGGCCAGTAGGTCCCTGGAGGTATGGTCCACTTCGGAGCGTTGGAACCATGGTTCTGAGGGACCCAGAACCCTCAAACATGCCCGATTCCCAATATCCGCACAGGCCGAGAGGTTTGCCATCACCCCCGGATCAATCCGCCATGGAAGTCTATTCTCTGAAAACGAGGTTTTCAAAATCGCGCCGGTACCTGTCTGGCCGACCTGGAACCGAGTGGGGCTACTACGGGAGAGGCCAAATTATCGACATAAGCCCTGCCACCCGCTGGGCCTGTCTGTGCTCCGCCGTTTGGGGGAAAAAACAGCGATTTCGGTTTTGAAAAAACGACTTAAAACGTTAATAATTCAAAAACTAAAAGTCCAATCAGGATGGGGTTTTTTTGGCGCAAAAGGGCACGAATAGACGCACATTTATATATAAATTAATTCGTTTTTGGAAATTTTTTACTATATTTTAATTATGTTAGAAAAGTGAAAAAAAAAAATAGGGGTCAGAACGGTTGATGTTCCTATACGAGTTAAGAAAAACCCTTTTAGGTAATGGAAGTTCATCATAAAAGAGGATAATAGACCAAATTTGGGACCTCTAGCTCATCGGGAAGTATTTTTAAACATTATTTGAAAAAATCGGAAAAATCGGCCGAAATTGCACTATGTCCCTTCGTGCATGGTAACCCAAATGAGAACCAGGGGGAACGGCTCCTGACTCACACAAGGCCGACATGGGTGCTCTTGGTCGGATTGGGTTGTGGGTCAGACACCCCCACATGGAAGACCGCCGGCGGTCGATGGGAGAACCAGAGACCGACTCCTGGCTCACGGAAGGCCGATTTGGGTGCACTTGGTCGGATTGGGTTGTGGGTCAGACACCCCAACATGGTTGTCCGCCGGCGGACACCAGGAGAACCAGGGACCGACTCCTGCCTCACGGAAGGCCGATTTGATGCACTTTTTTCGGATTGGGGTGGTGGTCAGACACCCCCATATGGAAATCATCCGGTTGACAACAGGAGAACCAGGGACCGACTCCTGCCTCACGGAAGGCCGATTTTGATGCACTTTTCTCGGATTGGGTTGGTGGTCAGACACCCCAACATGGTTGTCCGCCGGCGGACACCAGGAGAACCAGGGACCGACTCCTGGCTCACGGAAGGCCGATTTGATGCACTTTTTTCGGATTGGGGTGGTGGTCAGACACCCCCATATGGAAATCATCCGGTTGACAACAGGAGAACCAGGGGCCGACTCCTGCCTCACGGAAGGCCGATTTTGATGCACTTTTCTCGGATTGGGTTGGTGGTCAGACACCCCCATATGGAAACCATCCGGTTGACACTATGAGAACCAGGGACCGACTCCTGGCTCCCGGAAGGCCGATTTTGATGCACTTTTCTCGGATTGGGTTGGTGGTCAGACACCCCCATATGGAAACCATCCGGTTGACACTATGAGAACCAGGGACCGACTCCTGGCTCCCGGAAGGCCGATTTTGATGCACTTTTCTCGGATTGGGTTGGTGGTCAGACACCCCCATATGGAAACCATCCGGTTGACACTATGAGAACCAGGGACCGACTCCTGGCTCCCGGAAGGCCGATTTTGATGCACTTTTCTCGGATTGGGTTGGTGGTCAGACACCCCCATATGGAAATCATCCGGTTGACATTAGGAGAACCAGGGACCGACTCCTGGCTCCCGGAAGGCCGATTTTGATGCACTTTTCTCGGATTGGGTTGGTGGTCAGACACCCCCATATGGAAATCATCCGGTTGACATTAGGAGAACCAGGGACCGACTCCTGGCTCCCGGAAGGCCGATTTTGATGCACTTTTCTCGGATTGGGTTGGTGGTCAGACACCCCCATATGGAAACCATCCGGTTGACACTATGAGAACCAGGGACCGACTCCTGGCTCCCGGAAGGCCGATTTTGATGCACTTTTCTCGGATTGGGTTGGTGGTCAGACACCCCCATATGGAAATCATCCGGTTGACACTATGAGAACCAGGGACCGACTCCTGGCTCACGGAGGCCGATTTTGATGCACTTTTCTCGGATTGGGTTGGTGGTCAGACACACCCATATGGAAATCATCCGGTTGACACTATGAGAACCAGGGACCGACTCCTGGCTCCCGGAAGGCCGATTTTGATGCACTTTTCTCGGATTGGGTTGGTGGTCAGACACCCCCATATGGAAATCATCCGGTTGACATTAGGAGAACCAGGGACCGACTCCTGGCTCCCGGAAGGCCGATTTTGATGCACTTTTCTCGGATTGGGTTGGTGGTCAGACACCCCCATATGGAAATCATCCGGTTGACACTATGAGAACCAGGGACCGACTCCTGGCTCACGGAGGCCGATTTTGATGCACTTTTCTCGGATTGGGTTGGTGGTCAGACACCCCCATATGGAAATCATCCGGTTGACACTATGAGAACCAGGGACCGACTCCTGGCTCCCGGAAGGCCGATTTTGATGCACTTTTCTCGGATTGGGTTGGTGGTCAGACACCCCCATATGGAAATCATCCGGTTGACATTAGGAGAACCAGGGACCGACTCCTGGCTCCCGGAAGCCGATTTTGATGCACTTTTCTCGGATTGGGTTGGTGGTCAGACACCCCCATATGGAAATCATCCGGTTGACACTATGAGAACCAGGGACCGACTCCTGGCTCACGGAGGCCGATTTTGATGCACTTTTCTCGGATTGGGTTGGTGGTCAGACACCCCCATATGGAAATCATCCGGTTGACACTATGAGAACCAGGGACCGACTCCTGGCTCCCGGAAGGCCGATTTTGATGCACTTTTCTCGGATTGGGTTGGTGGTCAGACACCCCCATATGGAAACCATCCGGTTGACATTAGGAGAACCAGGGACCGACTCCTGGCTCCCGGAAGGCCGATTTTGATGCACTTTTCTCGGATTGGGTTGGTGGTCAGACACCCCCATATGGAAATCATCCGGTTGACACTATGAGAACCAGGGACCGACTCCTGGCTCCCGGAAGGCCGATTTTGATGCACTTTTCTCGGATTGGGTTGGTGGTCAGACACCCCCATATGGAAACCATCCGGTTGACATTAGGAGAACCAGGGACCGACTCCTGGCTCCCGGAAGGCCGATTTTGATGCACTTTTCTCGGATTGGGTTGGTGGTCAGACACCCCCATATGGAAATCATCCGGTTGACACTATGAGAACCAGGGACCGACTCCTGGCTCCCGGAAGGCCGATTTGATGCACTTTTCTCGGATTGGGTTGGTGGTCAGACACCCCCATATGGAAACCATCCGGTTGACACTATGAGAACCAGGGACCGACTCCTGGCTCCCGGAAGGCCGATTTTGATGCACTTTTCTCGGATTGGGTTGGTGGTCAGACACCCCCATATGGAAATCATCCGGTTGACATTAGGAGAACCAGGGACCGACTCCTGGCTCCCGGAAGGCCGATTTTGATGCACTTTTCTCGGATTGGGTTGGTGGTCAGACACCCCCATATGGAAATCATCCGGTTGACATTAGGAGAACCAGGGACCGACTCCTGGCTCCCGGAAGGCCGATTTTGATGCACTTTTCTCGGATTGGGTTGGTGGTCAGACACCCCCATATGGAAACCATCCGGTTGACACTATGAGAACCAGGGACCGACTCCTGGCTCCCGGAAGTCCGATTTTGATGCACTTTTCTCGGATTGGGTTGGTGGTCAGACACCCCCATATGGAAATCATCCGGTTGACACTATGAGAACCAGGGACCGACTCCTGGCTCACGGAGGCCGATTTTGATGCACTTTTCTCGGATTGGGTTGGTGGTCAGACACCCCCATATGGAAATCATCCGGTTGACACTATGAGAACCAGGGACCGACTCCTGGCTCCCGGAAGGCCGATTTTGATGCACTTTTCTCGGATTGGGTTGGTGGTCAGACACCCCATATGGAAATCATCCGGTTGACATTAGGAGAACCAGGGACCGACTCCTGGCTCCCGGAAGGCCGATTTTGATGCACTTTTCTCGGATTGGGTTGGTGGTCAGACACCCCCATATGGAAATCATCCGGTTGACATTAGGAGAACCCAGGGACCGACTCCTGGCTCCCGAAGGCCGATTTTGATGCACTTTTCTCGGATTGGGTTGGTGGTCAGACACCCCCATATGGAAACCATCCGGTTGACACTATGAGAACCAGGGACCGACTCCTGGCTCCCGGAAGGCCGATTTTGATGCACTTTCTCGGATTGGGTTGGTGGTCAGACACCCCCATATGGAAATCATCCGGTTGACACTATGAGAACCAGGACCGACTCCTGGCTCACGAGGCCGATTTGATGCACTTTTCTCGGATTGGGTTGGTGGTCAGACACCCCCATATGGAAATCATCCGGTTGACACTATGAGAACCAGGGACCGACTCCTGGCTCCCGGAAGGCCGATTTTGATGCACTTTTCTCGGATTGGGTTGGTGGTCAGACACCCCCATATGGAAATCATCCGGTTGACATTAGGAGAACCAGGGACCGACTCCTGGCTCCCGGAAGGCCGATTTTGATGCACTTTTCTCGGATTGGGTTGGTGGTCAGACACCCCCATATGGAAATCATCCGGTTGTTAGGAGAACCAGGGACCGACTCCTGGCTCCCGGAAGGCCGATTTTGATGCACTTTTCTCGGATTGGGTTGGTGGTCAGACACCCCCATATGGAAACCATCCGGTTGACACTATGAGAACCAGGGACCGACTCCTGGCTCCCGGAAGGCCGATTTTGATGCACTTTTCTCGGATTGGGTTGGTGGTCAGACACCCCCATATGGAAATCATCCGGTTGACACTATGAGAACCAGGGACCGACTCCTGGCTCACGGAGGCCGATTTTGATGCACTTTTCTCGGATTGGGTTGGTGGTCAGACACCCCCATATGGAAATCATCCGGTTGACACTATGAGAACCAGGGACCGACTCCTGGCTCCCGGAAGGCCGATTTTGATGCACTTTTCTCGGATTGGGTTGGTGGTCAGACACCCCCATATGGAAATCATCCGGTTGACATTAGGAGAACCAGGGACCGACTCCTGGCTCCCGGAAGGCCGATTTTGATGCACTTTTCTCGGATTGGGTTGGTGGTCAGACACCCCCATATGGAAATCATCCGGTTGACACTATGAGAACCAGGGACCGACTCCTGGCTCACGGAGGCCGATTTTGATGCACTTTTCTCGGATTGGGTTGGTGGTCAGACACCCCCATATGGAAATCATCCGGTTGACACTATGAGAACCAGGGACCGACTCCTGGCTCCCGGAAGGCCGATTTTGATGCACTTTTCTCGGATTGGGTTGGTGGTCAGACACCCCCATATGGAAACCATCCGGTTGACACTATGAGAACCAGGGACCGACTCCTGGCTCCCGGAAGGCCGATTTTGATGCACTTTTCTCGGATTGGGTTGGTGGTCAGACACCCCCATATGGAAATCATCCGGTTGACACTATGAGAACCAGGGACCGACTCCTGGCTCACGGAGGCCGATTTTGATGCACTTTTCTCGGATTGGGGTGGTGGTCAGACACCCCCATATGGTAAACCGCCGGCGGACACTAGGAGAACCAGGGGAGGCTCTTACCTCACACATGGGGGTTTTGGGTGCCCTTGGCCGGCTTGGGGGTGACCCCAAGAGGGGGTCCAAGACCCCACACCCGGATCCATCCACAGGGGGGCGCCACATGTCATTTTAAGCCTGATTTCACTAGGGGAACCAGGGGATGATCTTAACTCACAAATGGGGGTTTTGGGTGCCCATGGCTGGCTTGGGGGTGACCCCAAGAGGGGGTCCAAGACCCCACAGCCGGATCCATCCACAGGGGGGCGCCACAGAGGTCATTTTAGGCCTGATTTCACTAGGGGAACCAGGGGATGATCTTAACTCACAAATGGGGGATTTGGCTGCCCATGGCTTGGGGGAGACCCCAAGAGGGGGTCCAAGCACCCCCACCCGGATCCATCCACAGGGGGGCGCCACATGTCACTTTAGGCCTGATTTCACTATGGGGACACAGGGGAGGCTGTTCACTCACACATGGGGGTTTTGGGTGCCCATGGCCGGCTTGGGGGTGACCCCAAGAGGGGGTACAAGACCCCACAGCCGGATCCATCCACAGGGGGGCCCACATGTCATTTTAAGCCTGATTTCACTATGGGGACCCAGGGGAGGCTGTTCACTCACACATGGGGGTTTTGGGTGCCCATGGTCGGCATGGCTGGCTTGGAGGAGACCCCAAGAAGGGGTCCAAGCACCCCCATCCAGATCCATCCACAGGGGGGCGCCACAGGTCACTTTAGGCCGGATTTCACTATGGGGACCCAGGGGAGGCTGTTCACTCACACATGGGGGTTTTGGGTGCCCATGGTCGGCATGGCCAGCTTGGGGGAGACCCCAAGAAGGGGTCCAAGCACCCACAGCCGAATCCATCCACAGGGGGGCGCCACAGGTCACTTTAGGCCGGATTTCACTATGGGGACCCAGGGGAGGCTGTTCACTCACACATGGGGGTTTTGGGTGCCCATGGTCGGCATGGCCAGCTTGGGGGAGACCCCAAGAAGGGGTCCAAGCACCCACAGCCGAATCCATCCACAGGGGGGCGCCACAGGTCACTTTAGGCCGGATTTCACTATGGGTACACTGGGGAGGCTGTTCACTCACACATGGGGGTTTTGGGTGCCCATGGTCGGCATGGCTGGCTTGGAGGAGACCCCAAGAAGGGGTCCAAGCACCCCCACCAAGATCCATCCACAGGGGGGCGCCACAGGTCACTTTAAGCCTGATTTCACTATGGGTACACTGGGGAGGCTGTTCACTCACACATGGGGGTTTTGGGTGCCCATGGTCGGCATGGCTGGCTTGGAGGAGACCCCAAGAAGGGGTCCAAGCACCCCCACCAAGATCCATCCACAGGGGGGCGCCACAGGTCACTTTAAGCCTGATTTCACTATGGGTACACTGGGGAGGCTGTTCACTCACACATGGGGGTTTTGGGTGCCCATGGTCGGCATGGCTGGCTTGGAGGAGACCCCAAGAAGGGGTCCAAGCACCCCCACCAAGATCCATCCACAGGGGGGCGCCACAGGTCACTTTAAGCCTGATTTCACTATGGGTACACTGGGGAGGCTGTTCACTCACACATGGGGGTTTTGGGTGCCCATGGTCGGCATGGCTGGCTTGGAGGGAGACCCCAAGAAGGGGTCCAAGCACCCCCACCAAGATCCATCCACAGGGGGGCGCCACAGGTCACTTTAAGCCTGATTTCACTATGGGTACACTGGGGAGGCTGTTCACTCACACATGGGGGTTTTGGGTGCCCATGGTCGGCATGGCTGGCTTGGAGGAGACCCCAAGAAGGGGTCCAAGCACCCCCACCAAGATCCATCCACAGGGGGGCGCCACAGGTCATTTTCACTAGGAGAACCAGGGGAGGGCTCCTGACTCACACATGGGCATTCTGGGTGCCCATGGCTGGGATGGGTGAGACAGAGTCCAGCCCTCCACACACAAAAGTGACCCAGCAGGCCAGAAGAAAGGGGAGAGAGAGAGAGAGAGAGAACAAATAATACATGGGCACAGAGCAGCCAGCCTCCATTGGAGCTGCCTGCACAGTGCTGCCCTCCTGTGGGAAAGGTTCACACACACACTCACTCACTCACTCACACAGACACACACAGACAAACCTATTCACTTGGGCCTTCTCCCTCATGCCCTGCTGACATCCATGCAGGCCCACATTGACCTTTGTGACCTCTGGAGCTCCATGCACCTTGTTCTAAACTCCCTGCCTAGTAAAGGGCATCTCCCATGGGCATGAGAGTACAGCTCACTCCCCTGGAGCACCATGCCTCTTTTTAATCACTCTCTCCCTATTAAAACCCTCTCTCCATGGGCTTGAGAGTACAGCTTACTCCCTTGACCTCCAGAGGTATAGGAGGCCAAAAAAAAAGGGGGACAGAGCAGACAGCCCCCAAAGGGGATGCCTGCTCTGCCCCCCTATGAGACAGGTTCACTCACTCACACAGACACACCTATTCACTTGGGCCTTCTCCCTCATGCCCTGCTGACATCCATGCAGGCCCACATTGACCTTTGTGACCTCTGGAGCTCCATGCCTCTTTTTAAACTCTCTCTTCCCATTAAAAGCCTCTCTCACATGGGCTTGAGAGTACAGCTTACTCCCTTGACCTCCAGAGGTATAGGAGGCCAAAAAAAAAGGGGGACAGAGCAGACAGCCCCCAAAGGGGATGCCTGCTCTGCCCCCCTATGAGACAGGTTCACTCACTCACACAGACACACCTATTCACTTGGGCCTTCTCTCTGTGGCCCTGCTGACAGCCATGCAGGCCCACATTGACCTTTGTGACCTCTGGAGCTCATTGCCTCCATCTCTACACTCCATGCCCAGTGAAACCCTCTCTCACTCGGCCTGAGACTGCAGCTCACTCCCTGGATGGCCTGGGCTCCAGAACCACGACCACCAAGCCCACACTCCCTGCCCACTCAAACCCTCTCTCACTCGGCCTCAGACTGCAGCTCACTCCCTGGATGGCCTGGGCTCCAGAACCACGACCACCAAGCCCACACTCCCTGCCCACTCAAACCCTCTCTCACTCGGCCTCAGACTGCAGCTCACTCCCTGGATGGCCTGGGCTCCAGAACCACGACCACCAAGCCCACACTCCCTGCCCGCTCAAACCATCTCTCACTCGGACTGAGACTGCAGCTCACTGCATGGGCGTCCCCGACCTCCATGCCTCCAGGCCCACACTCCGTGTCCGCTCAAACCATCTCTCACTCGGACTGAGACTGCAGCTCACTGCATGGGCGTCCCCGACCTCCATGCCTCCAGGCCCACACTCCGTGTCCGCTCAAACCATCTCTCACTCGGACTGAGACTGCAGCTCACTGCATGGGCGTCCCCGACCTCCATGCCTCCAGGCCCACACTCTGTGTCCGCTCAAACCATCTCTCACTCGGACTGAGACTGCAGCTCACTGCATGGGCCTCCCCGACCTCCATGCCTCCAGGCCCACACTCCGTGTCCGCTCAAACCATCTCTCACTCGGACTGAGACTGCAGCTCACTGCATGGGCGTCCCCGACCTCCATGCCTCCAGGCCCACACTCCGTGTCCGCTCAAACCATCTCTCACTCGGACTGAGACTGCAGCTCACTGCATGGGCGTCCCCGACCTCCATGCCTCCAGGCCCACACTCTGTGTCCGCTCAAACCATCTCTCACTCGGACTGAGACTGCAGCTCACTGCATGGGCCTCCCCGACCTCCATGCCTCCAGGCCCACACTCCGTGTCCGCTCAAACCATCTCTCACTCGGACTGAGACTGCAGCTCACTGCATGGGCGTCCCCGACCTCCATGCCTCCAGGCCCACACTCCGTGTCCGCTCAAACCATCTCTCACTCGGACTGAGACTGCAGCTCACTGCATGGGCGTCCCCGACCTCCATGCCTCCAGGCCCACACTCTGTGTCCGCTCAAACCATCTCTCACTCGGACTGAGACTGCAGCTCACTGCATGGGCCTCCCCGACCTCCATGCCTCCAGGCCCACACTCCG
The DNA here is from genome assembly GCF_964263955.1 of Coregonus lavaretus. Taxonomy (NCBI): domain Eukaryota; kingdom Metazoa; phylum Chordata; class Actinopteri; order Salmoniformes; family Salmonidae; genus Coregonus; species Coregonus lavaretus. The sequence continues at coordinate 34,881 of NW_028166697.1, forward strand.
TGTCCGCTCAAACCATCTCTCACTCGGACTGAGACTGCAGCTCACTGCATGGGCCTCCCCGACCTCCATGCCTCCAGGCCCACACTCCGTGTCCGCTCAAACCATCTCTCACTCGGACTG
>NW_028166696.1:0-15000 GCF_964263955.1 Coregonus lavaretus
TGCTGCTAACTGTGCAGTTTTGTATACATTTTTATGTAGATTGTGCACTCAGATTCAAAACACAAATTCACTGAGTCGAGGAACACACTCAAGAATCTTCACTACGTTTGTCACGGACTGACCGGAGATGTAAGATGGATCATTATCGGCAAGTTGCAGGTATGATGATCAGTAAAGAATGATTCTGCTTTCGTAAGGCTATCTTACATTCCGGAACAAATACCAGAGTTCTACCTTAGTTACCGGGAGGTCTCAGCCTTATTGACAGGCCCCTATCTTATCCTCTTCTCTCTGTTAAGACGTCACACCAGGTTTACTATTGGAGTAATGAGAGAGCTTTATTCACAGGCAGCACCTTTGATATGTTAAACCAGACACGACTTCTACGGCTGGCAGCTAGGAGCTGCAGAAGTTTCTCTCCTGGAAAGAATAAGTTCAGTCCCCCTGGGAGAGAGGAGATGGAGGGAGAGAGGGAGAGAGAAAGACAGGTATAGAGAGACTGAGGAGGAGAGAGAGGGAGAGAGGGAGGGCGAGAGGGAGGGAGGAGGAAGATGTTTTTTTGGGGGGGGTAGTCACCCAGGGAGAAAAAGACTGAGAAAGAGAGGGGATGGGAGGGAGGGAGGAGGTTTACCTCCTGGGAAGAAGAGATTAGTCACCCAGTGAGAGAAAGACTGAGAGAGAGAGGGAGAAGGGGAGATAGGGCAGGGATGTAAAAATGATTTACAGAGAGAGGAGGATTTACAATCTAGGAGAGGAACTTAGCCACAGGGAGCCAAAAGAGGTGATAACAGAGATATAAAAAAGAAGGATGAAGAAGAGGATGGTGACTCCGAAAAACAGGACACATGAGGACACGCAGTTGGTGAAGGGGTGAAAGGGTGAAAGGGTGTATGAAAGATGGAGAGAGGGATAGATAGACACAGCTGTCCCTGGAGAAAGGAGCCTTGGGGGAGAGCAGAGTTCCAGGGTTCACAACATGACAGGAACATTACCATCCTTTATCTCACCCTAGAGCTCACTCCCCTCAGGGATGATTGACACCGCCATGGGCCTATCCCGGCCTATCCTGCCTCTGAGATCACCAGTGTTAGCCAATCACCTCCAGGCCATCTGCATATGGAAGAGGTGACGTTTGTGTCAGCAGCTCTCAGATAAAGACTCTCTGGAGTTTTGGGGTCACTAAAATGGAGGGTTACATTCATAATGTACACAAAGCCTTAACCTGACCTGAACCAATCATGACTGTGATTCCTCATGGGTGAAGACATGGTCATGTATAATGGCAGTCTATTGTCCAGACTTTAGAGCAGTGTTTCCCAACCCTGGTCTTCCAGTACCCCAACAGAACACAGAACTGGTCCTCCAGTACCCCAACAGAACACAGAACTGTCCTCCAGTACCCCAACAGAACACAGAACTGGTCCTCCAGTACCCCAACAGACACAGAGTCCTCCAGTACGCAACAGAACACAGAACTGGTCCTCCAGTACCCCAACAGAACACAGAACTGGTCCTCCAGTACCCCAACAGTACACAGAACTGGTCCTCCAGTACCCAACAGTACACAGAACTGGTCCTCCAGTACCCCAACAGAACACAGAACTGGTCCTCCAGTACCCCAACAGTACACAGAACTGGTCTTCCAGTACCCCAACAGAACACAGAACTGGTCTTCCAGTACCCCAACAGTACACAGAACTGGTCCTCCAGTACCCCAACAGTACACAGATGGAGTACATGGAGCACAGCTACACAGGTACAATAGATGCTTATAGATTTCAGAATAAGACGTGGGTGTCAGGTGCACTCCCTCCATCCCCCTGTCCTCCCTCCCTCCTCTCTCTCTCTCTCTCTCTCTCTCTCTCTCTCTTCTCTCTCTCTCTCTCTCTCTCTCTCTCTCTCTCTCTCTCTCTCTCTCTCTCTCTCTCTCTCTCTCTCTCTCTCTCTCTCTCTCTCTCTCTCTCTCTCTGTCTAGACACTACTGATTGGAAGAGATTAGAAGAGGCAACTAATGATAGAGGGGGCAGCATCAGCCATCTGAATGATAGAGGATATACTGTACATTAGCCAATATCTTCTAATGTAGTTATAATCAGTCCAGAAACATAACATCCTCTCTCACTTTCTCATGCGACGGCTGATGTCAACAAGCGTCATTCCCAAGGAAACTGATGACAGCCTAATAACCATGTGTTATGCCAAATGTAGGCAACCTCACAGATCAACGACATGATGACAGTCAACACCAAACATCTCCTCATGAATCCAGGTGAATGCTTATTGATGTTACCTGTTAAATCCACTTCAATCAGTGTAGATGAAGGGGTGTAGACCGGGTTAAAGAAGGATTTTTAACCATGAAAATGGAGATGGATTGTGTATGTTTGCCATTCTGTAATGGAGATGCAGGGAGTCAGGAAGCAGGTGCAGTCGGTGAGTTTAATATGAACGAACATAGAGAGAATACAAGAATAAGAGTAGCGTCTCAACATGAAGAAACAACTGCCTGACGGGGTGATACAACAGAGTGCTAGATAAAGGGGAAGAAATCAGGAATGGATGAAGTCCAGGTGTGCCTGATGAGGCGCAGTTGTGCGTAATGAAGGAGTCCAGGAGAGCAGGAGTGGGGGAGCGGGAGTAGACGTGACAGTACCCCCCCCCCCCCCCTCCCTGACGTACGGCTCCGGGCCGCAGGAACTGGAAGGGAGGAGCCTGCCGACGCAGGGGAGGCGGATGAAACCCTGTTGGAGAGCCTCCTGGATTACTCCTCCATAGCATTGGTTTCAGCCACCGACAGGGTAGAACGCAGCTGCGCAGAGTCTGCTAGCAGGTCGATGGCACAGTCCCAGGGGCGATCAGGAGGGAGACAGGGAGGCCCGGGACTCTCAACAGAAGTGGAACCACAGGGTAAGGGAAAGCAGTTCTTCGACATCCGGGTGGCCAGGTAGTAATCTCCATCCTCGACCAGGAGGTGGTGGGGTCGTGGCGTTGGAGCCACAGGAGGCCGAGGATGACTTTGTGTACGGGTGCCTTGAGGATGATGAAGGGAAGATTGTCTTGGTGCAAGGGGTCCCACGGTGATGGTTGGTGGTGATGGTTGGTGGTGCTGTGATGTGTGTGATTGTCCCAGATCCTAGTGGTCGATTATCCAGAGCTTGAACCGGAAACGGAGAGGAGAGCGGGTATGAGGTTATGTGAAGGGAGGAAGCAAGGACCTGGTCAATAAAATACCCCTCGGCACTGGAATCCACTAGAGCTGTAGAAACAACACACGAGGGACAGCCAGCTAGTGAAATCGGTACTAAAAAGGGTTTGGCTGGAATGTGATGATGATGGAATACTCACGCCTACCCCCAGGAGACGGATGATCACGGGGCCGTCCCTCTGCTCTAGTGGATCCCGGGTTGGGAGTAGCGGACACTGTTGATGCTAGTGTCCCTCCTGGCCACAATAGGGACAGAGCCCTAGATGTCTCCGACGGCGCCGCTCGGCAGCAGGGAGGGGTTCAGGCTCTGAATCAGAACGGTCAACGAAGGAGGGAGAGCGACAACGGGGGTACCAACGCTCCCGAAGAAGGTTATCCAGAAGGATGGCCATCGCGATGAGTGCGTCCAAGGAGAGGGTGTCATCTCGGCATGCCAACTCCGTCTGGACCTCAGCGCGCAATCCTCTTCTGAATAAGGTGCAGAGCTCATTCCATCCGCTGGATGCTGTCACTGTACGGAAGGTTAGGGCGTACTCCGCTGCGGTCTGGCCATCGTGCCGTAGTTGGAGTAGTCGCTCGCCCCCCTCTCTGCCCTCCGTTGGATGATTGAAGACTCCTCTGAACAGAGCCATGAACCACTCAGCTCAGCTCCTCCTCTCCTCTCCCCAGACGGCCGTAGCCCACTCCAACGCCCGCCAAGTCAGCAGGGAAATAGACGTGTCAACCTTGAAACTCTTGGTGGTACGGGCACTCATCTGATGAGTGAAATAGAGGGAGCACTGGTTGGAGGAAGCCACAGCATTTTGGAGAGTCCGGGAGGGACAAACAGGCGGATTGCGGAATGGGCTGAAGTGCTGGCTCTCTACGTCGTCTGGGTCGACTCATGGTAAAGGAACCTCCGCTTGTTTTGAGGTGACACCCCTTGAGGAAGATCTAGGCGGATCTATGGTTGCAAACCGTAGTCTGGCCTTTTTATGGCGGTTTAGGAGCACTGGCTTCTTCCTTGCTGAGCGGCCTTTCAGGTTATGTCAATATAGGACTTGTTTTACTGTGGATATAGATATTTTTGTACCTGTTTCCTCCAGCATCTTCACAAGGTCCTTTTGCTGTTGTTCTGGGATTGATTTTCACTTTTCGCAACAAAGTACGTTCATCTCTAGGAGACAGAACGTGTCTCCTTCCTGAGCGGTATGATGGCTGCGTGGTCCCATGGTGTTTATACTTGCATACTATTGTTTGTACAGATGAATGTGGTACCTTCAGGCATTTGGAAATTGCTCCCAAGGATGAACCAGACTTGTGGAGGTCTACCATTTTATTTCTGAGGTCTTGGCTGATTTCTTTTGATTTTCCCATGATGTCAAGCAAAGAGGCACTGAGTTTGAAGGTAGGCCTTGAAATAAATCCACAGGTACACCTCCAATTAGCCTCTCAGAAGCTTCTAAAGCCGTGACATCATTTTCTGGAATTTTCCAAGCTGTTTAAAGGCACAGTCAACTTAGTGTATGTAAACTTCTGACCCACTGGAATTGTGATACAGTGAATTATAAGTGAAATAATCTGTCTGTAAACAATTGTTGGAAAAATTACTTGTGTCATGCACAAAGTAGATGTCCTAACTGACTTGCCAAAACTATAGTTTGTAAACAAAAAATTTGTGGAGTGGTTTGAAAAAATGAGTTTTAATGACTCAAACCTAAGTGTATTTAAACTTCCGACATCAACTGTACAATGGGGAGAAGAAGTATTTGATACACTGCCGATTTTGCAGGTTTTCCTACTTACAAAGCATGTAGAGGTCTGTAATTTTTATGATAGGTACACATCAACTGTGAGAGTTGATTTAAAACAAAAATCCAGAAAATCACATTGTATGATTTTTAAGTAATTAATTTGCATTTTATTGCAAGACATAAGTATTTGATACATCAGAAAAGCAGAACTTAATATTTGGTACAGAAACCTTTGTTTGCAATTACAGAGATCATACGTTTCCTGTAGGTCTTGACCAGGTTTGCACACACTGCAGCAGGGATTTTGGCCCACTCCTCCATACAGACCTTCTCCAGATCCTTGAGGTTTCGGGGCTGTCGCTGGGCAATACGGACTTTCAGCTCCCTCCAAAGATTTTCTATTGGGGTCAGATCTGGAGACTGGCTAGGACACTCCAGGACCTTGAGATGCTTCTTACGGAGCCACTCCTTAGTTGCCCTGGCTGTGTGTTTCGGGTCGTTGACATGCTGGCCCAGCCACGACCCATCTTCAATGCTCTTACTGAGAGAAGGAGGTTGTTGGCCAAGATCTCGCGATACATGGCCCCATCCATCCTCCCCTCAATACGGTGCAGTCGTCCTGTCCCCTTTGCAGAAAAGCATCCCCAAAGAATGATGTTTCCACCTCCATGCTTCACAGTTGGGATGGTGTTCTTGGGATTGTACTCATCCTTCTTCTTCCTCCAAACACGGCGAGTGAAGTTTAGACCAAAAAGCTCTATTTTTGTCTCATCAGACCACATGAGCTTCTCTCATTCCTCCTCTGGATCATCCTGATGGTCATTGGCAAACTTCAGACGGGCCTGGACATACACTGGCTTGAGCAGGGGGACCTTGCGTGCGCTGCAGGATTTTAATCCATGACGGCGTAGTGTGTTACTAATGGTTTTCTTTGAGACTGTGGTCCCAGCTCTCTTCAGGTCATTGACCAGGTCCTGCCGTGTAGTTCTGGGCTGATCCCTCACCTTCCTCATGATCATTGATGCCCCACGATGTGAGATCTTGCATGGAGCCCCAGACCGAGGGTGATTGACCGTCATCTTGAACTTCTTCCATTTTCTAATAATTGCGGCAACAGTTGTTGCCTGCTCACCAAGCTGCTTGCCTATTGTCCTGTAGCCCATCCCAGCCTTGTGCAGGTCTACAATTTTATCCCTGATGTCCTTACACAGCTCTCTGGTCTTGGCCATTGTGGAGAGGTTGGAGTCTGTTTGATTGAGTGTGTGGACAGGTGTCTTTTATACAGGTAACGAGTTCAAACAGGTGCAGTTAATACAGGTAATGAGTGGAGAACAGGAGGGCTTCTTAAAGAAAAACGAACAGGTCTGTGAGAGCCGGAATTCTTACTGGTTGGTAGGTGATCAAATACTTATGTCATGCAATAAAATGCAAATGAATTACTTAAAAATCATACAATGTGATTTTCTGGATTTTTGTTTTAGATTCTCTCACAGTTGAAGTGTACCTATGAAAAAAAATTACAGACCTCTACATGCTTTGTAAGTAGGAAAACCTGCAAAATCGGCAGTGTTTCAAATACTTGTTCTCCCCACTGTATATGTTTGCATCTCCGGCTGTGCAGGAAGACTCCGTCAACAATAAGGTGATGAAATTAAGATACGGCATCTGTATATAATAATAATAATAATATAATATGCCATTTAGCAGACGCTTTTATCCAAAGCGACTTACAGTCATGCGTGCATACATTTTTGTGTATGGGTGGTCCCGGGGATCGAACCCACTACCTTGGCGTTACAATCGCTGTGCTCTACCAGCTGAGCTACAGAGGACCACCCATACAGGTAGGCATATATGTATATGCCTACCTCGGCGCTCACAAAAAAAAAGAAAAGAAAAATGATTGGCCAGCACTGTCATGCTCGGAACCAGAGAACGCTGCTTAGACCACAGCACTGTCATGCTCGGAACCAGAGAACGCTGCTTAGACCACAGCACTGTCATGCTCGGAACCAAAGAACGCTGCTTAGACCACAGCACTGTCATGCTCGGAACCAAAGAACGCTGCTTAGACCACAGCACTGTCATGCTCGGATCCAGAGAACGCTGCTTAGACCACAGCACTGTCATGCTCGGAACCAGAGAACGCTGCTTAGACCACAGCATTGTTATGCTCGGAACCAGAGAACGCTGCTTAGACCACAGCACTGTCATGCTCGGAACCAGAGAACGCTGCTTAGACCACAGCATTGTTATGCTCGGAACCAGAGAACGCTGCTTAGACCACAGCACTGTCATGCTCGGAACCAGAGAACGCTGCTTAGACCACAGCACTGTCATGCTCGGAACCAGAGAACGCTGCTTAGACCACAGCACTGTCATGCTCGGAACCAGAGAACGCTGCTTAGACCACAGTTCACAATATTCTAGCAAGGCGTGAGAATACGTCATGATAGTTGATGGAAATTATTTTGTGTTAAGCCTTCCCCAAACAATAGCCCTAACCTTAACCACTCATTTTACGGGCTTAATCTCATCGATACATTTGCCGACGACACAACAGCCTATAGGGAGGAGGTCAGAGACCTGGCCGTGTGGTGCCAGGATAACAACCTCTCCCTCAGTGTGATCAAGACAAAGGAGATGATTGTGGAGTACAGGAAAAAGAGGACAGAGCACGACCCCATTCTCATCGACGGTGCTGTGGTGGAGCAGGTTGAGAGCGTCAAGCATACGGCCCAGTACATCACTGAAATGAAATGGCTACCCAGACTATTTGCGTTGTTCCACTACTGCTGCTGCTACTCTCTGTTTATTATCTATGCATAGTCACTTTAACTCTACCTACATGTATATATTACCTCAATTACCTCGACTAACCTGTGCCACCGCACATTGACTCTGTACCGGTACCCCCTGTATATAGCCTCCCTACTGTTATTTCCCATTGACTCTGTACCGGTACCCCCTGTATATAGCCTCCCTACTGTTATTTCCCATTAACTCTGTACCGGTACCCCCTGTATATAGCCTCCCTACTGTTATTTCCCATTGACTCTGTCCCGGTACCCCCTGTATATAGCCTCCCTACTGTTATTTCCCATTGACTCTGTACCGGTACCCCCTGTATATAGCCTCCCTACTGTTATTTCCCATTGACTCTGTACCGGTACCCCCTGTATATAGCCTCCCTACTGTTATTTCCCATTGACTCTGTACCGGTACCCCCTGTATATAGCCTCCCTACTGTTATTTCCCATTGACTCTGTACCGGTACCCCCTGTATATAGCCTCCCTACTGTTATTTCCCATTGACTCTGTACCGGTACCCCCTGTATATAGCCTCCCTACTGTTATTTCCCATTGACTCTGTACCGGTACCCCCTGTATATAGCCTCCCTACTGTTATTTCCCATTGACTCTGTACCGGTACCCCCTGTATATAGCCTCCCTACTGTTATTTCCCATTGACTCTGTACCGGTACCCCCTGTATATAGCCTCCCTACTGTTATTTCACATTGACTCTGTACCAGTACCCCCTGTATATAGCCTCCCTACTGTTATTTCACATTGACTCTGTCCCGGTACCCCCTGTATATAGCCTCCCTACTGTTATTTCCCATTGACTCTGTACCGGTACCCCCTGTATATAGCCTCCCTACTGTTATTTCCCATTGACTCTGTACCGGTACCCCCTGTATATAGCCTCCCTACTGTTATTTCACATTGACTCTGTACTGGTACCCCCTGTATATAGCCTCTGTACCGGTACCCCCCTGTATATAGCCTCCCTACTGTTATTTCCCATTGACACTGTACCGGTACCCCCTGTATATAGCCTCCCTACTGTTATTTTCCATTGACTCTGTACCGGTACCCCCTGTATATAGCCTCCCTACTGTTATTTCCCATTGACTCTGTACCGGTACCCCCTGTATATAGCCTCCCTACTGTTATTTCCCATTGACTCTGTACCGATACCCCCTGTATATAGCCTCCCTACTGTTATTTCCCATTGACTCTGTACCGGTACCCCCTGTATATAGCCTCCCTACTGTTATTTCCCATTGACTCTGTACCGGTACCCACTGTATATAGCCTCCCTACTGTTATTTCCCATTGACTCTGTACCGGTACCCCCTGTATATAGCCTCCCTACTGTTATTTCCCATTGACTCTGTACCGGTACCCCCTGTATATAGCCTCCCTACTGTTATTTCCCATTGACTCTGTACCGGTACCCCCTGTATATAGCCTCCCTACTGTTATTTCCCATTGACTCTACCGGTACCCCCTGTATATAGCCTCCCTACTGTTATTTCCCATTGACTCTGTCCCGGTACCCCCTGTATATAGCCTCCCTACTGTTATTTCCCATTGACTCTGTACCGGTACCCCCTGTATATAGCCTCCCTACTGTTATTTCCCATTGACTCTGTACCGGTACCCCCTGTATATAGCCTCCCTACTGTTATTTCCCATTGACTCTGTACCGGTACCCCCTGTATATAGCCTCCCTACTGTTATTTCCCATTGACTCTGTACCGGTACCCCCTGTATATAGCCTCCCTACTGTTATTTCACATTGACTCTGTACTGGTACCCCCTGTATATAGCCTCTGTACCGGTACCCCCCTGTATATAGCCTCCCTACTGTTATTTCCCATTGACTCTGTACCGGTAACCCCAGTATATAGCCTCCCTACTGTTATTTCCCATTGACTCTGTACCGATACCCCCTGTATATAGCCTCCCTACTGTTATTTCCCATTGACTCTGTACCGGTACCCCCTGTATATAGCCTCCCTACTGTTATTTCCCATTGACTCTGTACCGGTACCCCCTGTATATAGCCTCCCTACTGTTATTTCCCATTGACTCTTTACCGGTACCCCCTGTATATAGCCTCCCTACTGTTATTTCCCATTGACTCTGTACCGGTACCCCCTGTATATAGCCTCCCTACTGTTATTTCCCATTGACTCTGTACCGGTACCCCCTGTATATAGCCTCCCTACTGTTATTTCCCATTGACTCTACCGGTACCCCCTGTATATAGCCTCCCTACTGTTATTTCCCATTGACTCTGTCCCGGTACCCCCTGTATATAGCCTCCCTACTGTTATTTCCCATTGACTCTGTACCGGTACCCCCTGTATATAGCCTCCCTACTGTTATTTCCCATTGACTCTGTACCGGTACCCACTGTATATAGCCTCCCTACTGTTATTTCCCATTGACTCTGTACCGGTACCCCCTGTATATAGCCTCCCTACTGTTATTTCCCATTGACTATGTACCGGTACCCCCTGTATATAGCCTCCCTACTGTTATTTCCCATTGACTCTGTACCGGTACCCCCTGTATATAGCCTCCCTACTGTTATTTCCCATTGACTCTGTACCGGTACCCCCTGTATATAGCCTCCCTACTGTTATTTCCCATTGACTCTGTACCGGTACCCCCTGTATATAGCCTCCCTACTGTTATTTCCCACTGACTCTGTACCGGTACCCCCTGTATATAGCCTCCCTACTGTTATTTCCCATTGACTCTGTACCGGTACCCCCTGTATATAGCCTCCCTACTGTTATTTCCCATTGACTCTGTACCGGTACCCCCTGTATATAGCCTCCCTACTGTTATTTCCCATTGACTCTGTACCGGTACCCCCTGTATATAGCCTCCCTACTGTTATTTCCCATTGACTCTGTACTGGTACCCCCTGTATATAGCCTCCCTACTGTTATTTCCCATTGACTCTGTACTGGTACCCCCTGTATATAGCCTCCCTACTGTTATTTCCCATTGACTCTGTACCGGTACCCCCTGTATATAGCCTCCCTACTGTTATTTCCCATTGACTCTGTACCGGTACCCCCTGTATATAGCCTCCCTACTGTTATTTCCCATTGACTCTGTACCGGTACCCCCTGTATATAGCCTCCCTACTGTTATTTCCCATTGACTCTGTACCGGTACCCCCTGTATATAGCCTCCCTACTGTTATTTCCCATTGACTCTGTACCGGTAACCCCTGTATATAGCCTCCCTACTGTTATTTCCCATTGACTCTGTCCCGGTACCCCCTGTATATAGCCTCCCTACTGTTATTTCCCATTGACTCTGTCCCGGTACCCCCTGTATATAGCCTCCCTACTGTTATTTCCCATTGACTCTGTCCCGGTACCCCCTGTATATAGCCTCCCTACTGTTATTTCCCATTGACTCTGTACCGGTACCCCCTGTATATAGCCTCCCTACTGTTATTTCCCATTGACTCTGTACCGGTACCCCCTGTATATAGCCTCCCTACTGTTATTTCCCATTGACTCTGTACCAGTACCCCCTGTATATAGCCTCCCTACTGTTATTTCCCATTGACTCTGTACCGGTACCCCCTGTATATAGCCTCCCTACTGTTATTTCCCATTGACTCTGTACCGGTACCCCCTGTATATAGCCTCCCTACTGTTATTTCCCATTGACTCTGTACCAGTACCCCCTGTATATAGCCTCCCTACTGTTATTTCCCATTGACTCTGTACCGGTACCCCCTGTATATAGCCTTCCTACTGTTATTTTCCATTGACTCTGTACCAGTACCCCCTGTATATAGCCTCCCTACTGTTATTTCCCATTGACTCTGTACCGGTACCCCCTGTATATAGCCTCCCTACTGTTATTTTACTTCTACTCTTTAATTATTTGTTATTTCTTTTTATTTGTTATTTTTTACTTGTCTATTTTTTACTTAACACTTATTTTTCTTAAAAACTGCATAGTTGGTTAAGGGCTTGTAAGTCAGCATGTCACGGTAAGGTCTACACCTGCTGTATTCGGCGCATGTGACAAATAAAACTTCACTTGATTTTATTTAAACTGTTAACCTTTGAGGTTGTTTCTGTTTTAATGGAATTAACTCTGTAACTCTGCAGAATTAAAACACCATAAAAAAAAAAAAAAAATCAACGTTCATCAATAATACGCCGAATTTCTAAGGGAAACTATGATGACAGCTTGCTTCATTTAAAGAAATAAGGGAATCCTGACACCACCATTACTTCAGCTGAACCTGGGGCGACAACCACAGAGACAGAGGCACAGACATGGAGGCCAGCGGTACATGACAGGAGCCTATTGCTAATGGATAACAATGACAGTACACAGGAGATGAATATCACACACCCACACTACTCATGCTTCCAGATATAAGACAGAGGGAGAGGAAATACGTATTCCCCCTCTCCTCATCTCAAATCAAATCAAATCAAATCAACATTTATTGGTCACATGCGCCGAATACAACAGGTGCAGACATTGCTGTGAAATGCTTACTTACAGCCCTTAACCAACAGTGCATTTATTTTAAACAAAAAAAGTAAGAATAAAACAACAACAACAAAAAAGTGTTGAGAAAAAAAGAGCAGAAGTAAAATAAAGTGACAGTAGGGAGGCTATATATACAGTAAAATAAAGTGACAGTAGGGAGGCTATATATACAGGGGGGTACCGTTGCAGAGTCAATGTGCGGGGGCACCGGCTAGTTGAGGTAGTTGAGGTAATATGTACATGTGGGTAGAGTTAAAGTGACTATGCATAAATACTTAACAGAGTAGCAGCAGCGTAAAAAGGATGGGGTGGGGGGGCAGTGCAAATAGTCCGGGTAGCCATGATTAGCTGTTCAGGAGTCTTATGGCTTGGGGGTAGAAGCTGTTGAGAAGTCTTTTGGACCTAGACTTGGCACTCCGGTACCGCTTGCCGTGCGGTAGCAGAGAGAACAGTCTATGACTAGGGTGGCTGGAGTCTTTGACAATTTTGAGGGCCTTCCTCTGACACCGCCTGGTATATAGGTCCTGGATGGCAGGGAGCTTTGCCCCAGTGATGTACTGGGCCGTACGCACTACCCTCTGTAGTGCCTTGCGGTCAGAGGCCAAGCAGTTGCCATACCAGGCGGTGATGCAACCAGTCAGGATGCTCTCGATGGTGCAGCTGTAGAATTTTTTGAGGATCTGAGGACCCATGCCAAATCTTTTTAGTCTCCTGAGGGGGAATAGGCTTTGTCGTGCCCTCTTCACGACTGTCTTGGTGTGTTTGGACCATGATAGTTCGTTGGTGATGTGGACACCAAGGAACTTGAAGCTCTCAACCTGTTCCACTACAGCCCCGTCGATGAGAATGGGGGCGTGCTCAGTCCTCTTTTTTTTCCTGTAGTCCACAATCATCTCCTTTGTCTTGGTCACGTTGAGGGAGAGGTTGTTGTCCTGGCACCACACGGCCAGATCTCTGACCTCCTCCCTATAGGCTGTCTCATCGTTGTCGGTGATCAGGCCTACCACTGTTGTGTCGTCGGCAAACTTAATGATGGTGTTGGAGTCGTGCCTGGCCATGCAGTCATGGGTGAACAGAGAGTACAGGAGGGGACTGAGCACGCACCCCTGAGGGGCCCCCGTGTTGAGGATCAGTGTGGCAGATGTGTTGTTACCTACCCTTACCACCTGGGGGCGGCCCGTCAGGAAGTCCAGGATCCAGTTGCAGAGGGAGGTGTTTAGTCCCAGGATCCTTAGCTTAGTGATGAGCTTAGAGGGCACTATGGTGTTGAATGCTGAGCTGTAGTCAATGAATAGCATTCTCACGTAGGTGTTCCTCTTGTCCAGGTGGGAAAGGGCAGTGTGGAGTGCGATAGAGATTGCATCATCTGTGGATCTGTTGGGGCGGTATGCAAATTGGAGTGGGTCTAGGGTTTCTGGGATTATGCTGTTGATGTGAGCCATGACCAGTCTTTCAAAGCACTTCATGGCTACAGACGTCAGTGCTACGGGTCGGTAGTCATTTAGGCAGGTTATCTTAGAGTTCTTGGGCACGGGGACTATGGTGGTCTGCTTGAAACATGTTGGTATTACAGACTCAGTCAGGGACATGTTGAAAATGTCAGTGAAGACACTTGCCAGTTGGTCAGCACATGCTCGGAGTACACGTCCTGGTAATCCGTCTGGCCCTGCGGCCTTGTGAATGTTGACCTGCTTAAAAGACTTACTCACATCGGCTACGGAGAGCGTGATCACATAGTCGTCCGGAACAGCTGGTGCTCTCATGCATGCTTCAGTGTTGCTTGCCTCGAAGCGAGCATAGAAGTGGTTTAGCTCGTCTGGTAGGCTTGTGTCACTGGGCAGCTCGCGGCTGTGCTTCCCTTTGTAGTCTGTAATAGTTTTCAAGCCCTGCCACATCCGACGAGCGTCAGAGCCAGTGTAGTATGATTCAATCTTAGACCTGTATTGACTCTTTGCCTGTTTGATGGTTTGTCGGAGGGCATAGCGGGATTTCTTATAAGCGTCCGGGTTAGAGTCCCGTTCCTTGAAAGCGGCAGCTCTACCCTTTAGCTCAGTGCGGATGTTTCCTGTAACCCATGGCTTCTGGTTGGGGTATGTACGTACGGTCACAGTGGGGACGACATCATCGATGCACTTATTGATGAAGCCAGTGACTGATGTGGTGTACTCCTCAATGCTGTCTGAAGAATCCCGGAACATGTTCCAGTCTGTGCTAGCAAAACAGTCCTGTAGCTTAGCATCTGCGTCATCTGACCACTTTTTTATTAACCGAATCACTGGTGCTTCCTGCTTCAGTTTTTGCTTATAAGCAGGAATCAGGAGGATAGAGTTATGGTCAGATTTGCCAAATGGAGGGCGAGGGAGAGCTTTGTATGCGTCTCTGTGTGTGGAGTAAAGGTGGTCTAGAGTTTTTTTCCCTCTGGTTGCACATTTAACATGCTGGTAGAAATTAGGTAGAACGGATTTAAGTTTCCCTGCATTAAAGTCCCCGGCTACTAGGAGCGCTGCATCTGGATGAGCGTTTTCCTGTTGATTAATGGCCTTGTACAACTCATTCAGTGCAATCTTAATGCCAGCATTGGTTTGTGGTGGTAAATAGACAGCTATGAAAAATATAGATGAAAACTCTCTTGGTAAATAGTGTGGTCTACAGCTTATCATAAGATACTCTACCTCAGGCGAGCAAAACCTCGAGACTTCCTTGGTATTTGATTTTGTGCACCAGCTGTT
>NW_028166696.1:20000-77500 GCF_964263955.1 Coregonus lavaretus
CAGTAGATAAGGGAGTTTATCAAAATTGGGTTTGTTTTCTAATTCTTTGTGGATCGCTGCAATCTGAGGGAAATATGTGTCTCTAATATGGTCATACATTTGGCAGGAGGTTAGGAAGTGCAGCTCAGTTTCCACCTCATTTTGTGGGCAGTGTGCACATAGCCTGTCTTCTCTTGAGAGCCAGGTCTGCCTACGGCAGCCTTTCTCAATAGCAAGGCTATGCTCACTGAGTCTGTACATAGTCAAAGCTTTCCTTAAGTTTGGGTCAGTGTGACGACCCTCCCACTCTGTCTGCCGTATTCTCTCTTTGCTCTTGTTTCCTTATTAGGATGCCGGTGGGCGGAGTTGGGAGGGTCGTCAGCTACTTGGGAAACACCTGGGCCGGGTGTGTCCCAGCATAAATGGACCTCTTCCACATTCATTGGGGAGACTCTCTCCAGGCAGATACTTTGATTTTGGTTGTGATATTTTTGTGGCCTTTTTGGGTTGATTGCTTTGGCACTTCTCAACACTTTTCTATATTACATTTATGCAAGCAAACACTCACTTACACTACTGATTACTGATTACACACCCCATTGTTATTTCAGTTAGTTTACTTTAATTAATAAATATATACTTTGAGTACTCCTTGTCTCCACGTGTCTCCCTTTTGTTACGAACTTGAGCCGGTTCGTGACAAGTGGGGGCTCGTCTGGGATATTGAACTGGTTGTGTTTGGGAGAACGTGGAGTTAATGTCCAATTCTGTAGGTTTTTTTTTGGTAAATTTTGTTAGTTTGGTTGTCTTTGGGTTGTGTACTGCGTTGGAGAGAATACATTGGTTAGTTTCCAGTCCCTGCCCAGCTTGGAAACTCTTGCTCTACTCGCTGTTGGGACATCGGGCTGAGGAGGTGAGTACAATCGGCTGTGTACCTCAGTGGGAGATTGGGTAGGGTAGTGACATTTGCTACCCGGAGCTATAGCTTTTCCCCTGATAGGCTTAGTGACGTGTTTTGTTTTGGGATACGTTGGGCATGGTTAAATGTTTGTTATTTTTGTGTGGTGTCTGTGGACTGAGCAGTTGTCTCGGGGGCACATCCGTGGCTTGGGGGAATCTACCAGCGTGCTGGGGGGTTTAATTCCTTGCCAGCGGGCTACAGTGCGTAATTACCCACCGCGAATCTGCACGAAGACTAGGGTTGAGTTATTGTAGGTTTTGGGGAAGCTCCATATCCCAGCTCTTTTCTGTGGTGCTCGGTGTGATTGTCATTTCTCTTGTGTCTGGTGTGCTCAGCAGAGGGGTTGAGCAAGATTACTATGATATATATATATATTTATTTATTTTCCTGATTATGGCGTCTAATGTAGACGAGTTCATTCGCTTTCCATCAGAAGAACTGTTAGAATTATGTACTAAAGAACAGCTGTTGAAGGTTGCTGAACACTACAAGGTTGAAATTAGTGATAAACGCCTAAAAAATTCTATTAGGTTAATATT
This sequence comes from Coregonus lavaretus, assembly GCF_964263955.1. Taxonomy (NCBI): domain Eukaryota; kingdom Metazoa; phylum Chordata; class Actinopteri; order Salmoniformes; family Salmonidae; genus Coregonus; species Coregonus lavaretus. Next base: position 21,480 of record NW_028166696.1, read on the forward strand.
GAAGGCCAATTTGATGGAGAGTGGTATTCTGGATGTTACCACTGGGGCAGCCTCTGCTGAGGACACGTTGTCTCCCCGATATGTTACAATGACCGCTCCATCGGTTAGTCATAGTGGTCTTCTTTTTGAACAGCAGAAAGAACTGCTTCTGTTACAGCTAGAGCATGAAAAAAATGGACAAAGAGCTAAAATGGAGCATGAACAAGCTAAAATGGAGCATGAACAAGCTAAAATGGAGCATGATCGTGTAAAATATGAAAGGGAATTGGAATTTAAACAGGATATGGAGCGTGCTAAAATTAAGCTGCAACAAGAGCGACTAGAGTTGGTTAGGGAAGGAAAGCTCTCAGGGGAGAGTTTGCTCTGGGAAGGTGACCCAGAGTTACCTAGGGGTCGTTCCTCTTTTGGTCGTAATCCAGACACATTTGATATTGTTGGGAATTTACGGTTGTTGCCCCAGTTTAATGAAAAGGACCCGGAGACATTCTTTTCGTTGTTTGAGCGTGTTGCTGACGCTAGGAGTTGGCCTGATTCTGATCGCACTTTGATGTTGCAGTGTGTGCTGACTGGTAAAGCGCAAGAAGCATATTCAGCTCTTAGTGTAGCAGACAGTGTTAGTTATGAGAAGGTTAAAACGGCCGTGTTACAGAGTTACGAATTGGTCCCTGAGGCTTACCGCCAACGATTTAGAACTTTAAAAAGGGATGATCAGCAGACTCATGTTGAGTTTGCGCGAATATTATCTTCACAGTTCAATCGCTGGTGTTCTGCCTCTGCAGTTATGACTTTCCAAGGGCTGTGTGATCTGATTATATTAGAACAATTTAAGGACACAATCCCTGATCGTATAGCGACGTACATTAACGAACGAAAAATAAAGACTGTTGCTGAAGCTGCGGTTTTGGCAGATGAATATGTGTTGACTCACAAAAATGTTTTTGCAGAACCCCGTATTCGGAGTGAGTGGGGGCGTTCGCAGAGATTTGGGCCTCGCTCGCCGAGATACTTCGGTTCCCGGGCAGAGTTTCATTCAACTAGGGTTGAGCCTGATACCCGTGGTAAAACTGACGTTGGTCAAGAATGTCACTACTGTCAAGAATTAGGTCATTGGAAAAATGAATGTCCGATTCTTAGGTCTAGGGGTAAATTCAGTACAGGTGCTTATGGTAAATCGAGGCCTGCAGCGTTAGCCGCGCCTGTTCCACATCAGTTCACTCATGACGCATTGTCTCATGCCCGGAGCCAGGTGAAGGGTTATATTGAGCCCGACTATTTACCTTTCGTTACGGAGGGTTTTGTGTCTATGGTAGGAAGTAAGAACCTAGTGCCAGTAAAGATCCTAAGAGACACAGGTGCCTCTGAATCATTTGTGTTGGAATCTGTGTTACCCTTCTCTGCGGAGACTGATTCGGGGAATAGTGTTCTAATTAGGGGAATAGGTTTGAACACTCTGTCAGTTCCATTGCATAAACTGATGTTGGATTGTGGACTGGTGAAAGGTGAGGTTGTTGTGGGGGTGCGTCCTTCATTGCCTATTGAGGGTATTGACGTGATCCTTGGAAATAACTTGGCTGGGGAGCGTGTGTGGCCTATCGTGTCTCCATCTTTAGTGGTTTCCACTAAGCCGTCAATTGTAGGGATTCCTGATGAGAGTGCGCAGAATTTCCCAGAGGTGTTTTCTGCGTGTGCAGTGACGCGTTCTATGATCCATGACGACCTGGTCACGGAGCTGGCTAACGAGAATACCATAAAGAAGTCTGTTACTGTTTTCCCTGTTATCCCGTTATCTGTATCCCGCTCCGATTTAATCGAGGCGCAACGGACTGACCCTACATTAGAAGAGTTGCGGGACCAAATTGTGCCTGTGGAACAGTTGGGAGATGTCGCACAGGGCTATTTTCTCCAAGAGGAGGTCCTGATGAGAAAGTGGATGTCTCATGGTAGTTGTTTACTGGGGGAGGCGATTAGTCAGGTTGTGGTACCAGTTAAGCTTCGTGAGTTGGTGCTGACAACTTCTCACAACGACGTTGCTGGGCATATGGGTGTGAGAAAAACCTACAATCGCATATTACGACATTTCTTTTGGCCAAGATTAAAGAGGGATGTTTCTGATTTCATCAAAACTTGTCACACCTGTCAATTAACTGGTAAACCTAATCAAGCTATTAAGCCGGTACCACTGTTCCCTATTCCTGTACTCAGTAAACCTTTTGAGTATCTGATTATTGACTGTGTTGGTCCTCTGCCTCGTTCCAGAAAGGGTAGTAATTATTTGTTGACTGTGATGTGTCAGACCACTAGGTTTCCTGCTGCCTATCCTCTCCGGTCTATCACGACTAAGTCTGTGTTAAAAGCTTTGACTCAGTTTTTCTCACTGTTTGGAATCCCTAAGGTCATTCAAAGTGATCAAGGATCTAATTTCACCTCTAATCTCTTTGGACAGGTTCTCCAACAACTCCATATTAAACACAACTTGTCTAGCGCTTATCATGCCCAAAGTCAAGGAGCACTGGAACGTTTCCATCAAACGCTTAAGTCTTTGTTGAGAGCTTATTGTACTGAGATGGATAAGGATTGGGAGGAGGGGTTGCCTTGGTTACTGTTAGCTGCTAGGGAGGTTTCACAGGAGAGCACAGGTTTTAGCCCAAATGACCTAGTGTTTGGACATAAGGTGCGTGGGCTTTTATCTGTTCTCCAGGATGACTGGAAGTCTCCCGAGCCTCCTCAGTCCCTGTTATCATATGTGTGTGATTTTCGGCGACGCTTGTATGCCGCTGGTGAAATGACTAAAGAGAAGCTATCATCTTCACAGGACAGGATGAAGAGCATATATGATCGGCGAGCTGAGCCTCGTCACTTTAGTCCAGGTGATCAGGTTCTGGCTCTGCTGCAAATTGTTGGTTCTCCTTTTCAAGCCAAGTTTCAAGGTCCATATACAGTGGTGCGCCAGTACACTGAGCAAAATTATCTAGTTGCCACTCCAGAACGGAGGAAAGCACACCAACTGTGCCATATAAATTTGTTAAAACCCTATTATGCACGTTCCTCTGAGACTGAACAGGGGGAGTCTACAGAGGACGGTAAGGCTGTTCTTTTGGCTGATACTGTTTATTCCCTGGATTCTGGTTATGCTAGGTCTGTGCAGGAGCAGGAAGATGTTGCTGGTCCCGACGATTGCATACTGCAGGGTAGATTGAAGAATTCAGAGACACTGGAGATTTTAGATAGTCTTCTTACTCATCTACCTGTTGATGGGCGGAAAGAAATGGTTGGTCTGATTCTGAGATTTCCAGGGTTGTTTTCTGATACACCAACACGTACAAACTTAATAGAACATGATATTGACATTGGAGATGCTGACCCCATTCGTCAACGGTTCTATAGAGTTTCTTCAGAGAAACTGCGTTGTCTGGATGCTGAGGTCAGGTACATGCTGGAGAGTAAAATAGCAGAGCCTTCTTTCTCCAGTTGGGCTTCTCCCTGTATCTTGGTCAGTAAATCGGATGGAACAAACAGATTTTGTACGGACTACCGTAAGGTAAACGATGTCACTAAGCCGGATTCATTTCCTCTTCCTCGGATGGAGGACTGCGTTGATCAAGTCGGCGCAGCTAAGTTTGTGAGCAAATTTGACCTGTTAAAGGGCTATTGGCAGGTGCCACTGACGAGTAGGGCACGTGAAATCTCTGCCTTTATTACACCTTTTGGTCTGTACTCGTATTCGGTTATGAGTTTCGGGCTGCGTAATGCGCCTGCAACTTTTCAGCGACTTATGAACAGGGTTGTCTCTGGTCTGGCCGGGTGCGCTGTTTATCTGGACGATGTAGTGATATATGCAGATACTTGGGAGGAACATCTGTCCCGTATTCAAGCCTTGTTCGAACGTCTGGCTGCGGGTCGTCTCACGATAAATTTGGCTAAATGTGAGTTTGCTCAGGCGACTGTTACATACCTTGGAAAGGTGGTTGGGCAGGGTGAAGTGCGTCCTGTTCGGGCTAAAGTGGTAGCTATTGATGCTTTTCCACTACCAACTACTAAAAAGGAACTGATGCGTTTCTTGGGAATGATTGGGTATTATCGTGGTTTTTGTAGGAACTTCTCTACTGTGGTCGCTCCCTTGACAGATTTGCTGAAAGCTAAGGCTGTGTACGTATGGTCTTCTCATTGTCAACAGGCTTTCGAAGATGCAAAGAGGTTGCTTACTTCAACTCTGGTACTGGCTGCTCCTCGTGTGGATTTGTCATTTACATTGCAGGTGGATGCTAGTCATGTGGGGGCGGGTGCAGTGTTGCTGCAAGCAGATGTGGCTGGGGTTGAGAGGCCTGTTAGTTTCTTTTCCAAAAAGTTTAACCATTATCAGTTGAACTATTCGGTCATTGAAAAAGAAGCATTAGCACTTATATGGTCGCTACAACACTTTGAAGTGTATGTTGGGTCGGGTGTAGTACCTATTGTGGTCTACACCGACCATAATCCTCTCACATTTTTGAGGTCCATGAGGTGTCCTAATCAGAGGATAATGAGATGGTGTTTATTTTTACAATCTTTCCATCTAGATGTGCGGCACATCCGGGGGACTGATAACGTGATTGCTGATGCGCTCTCTCGTGCGCCCTGTTCATGAATATTGATGTGACCGACCAGTGTTTGATTTTGTCATGTTCTATCTTTCCTGTTTGTCCCCTCCTAGTCTTGTGTTTTTCTTTCCTCTTAAAGGTTGCTTCCTGTGTAAAGGTTGCTGAGGTCTGGAGAGGAGGATGATGGGTGGGGCAAGTGGAGGGGTGAACATGTACAAATTGTCGGTTTGGGACGCAGGGGCTGGGACGTTGGTCCGGGGTCCTTGTTGGTCCCCGGTCTTATGGGGGGGGGTGTGACGACCCTCCCACTCTGTCTGCCGTATTCTCTCTTTGCTCTTGTTTCCTTATTAGGATGCCGGTGGGCGGAGTTGGGAGGGTCGTCAGCTACTTGGGAAACACCTGGGCCGGGTGTGTCCCAGCATAAATGGACCTCTTCCACATTCATTGGGGAGACTCTCTCCAGGCAGATACTTTGATTTTGGTTGTGATATTTTTGTGGCCTTTTTGGGTTGATTGCTTTGGCACTTCTCAACACTTTTCTATATTACATTTATGCAAGCAAACACTCACTTACACTACTGATTACTGATTACACACCCCATTGTTATTTCAGTTAGTTTACTTTAATTAATAAATATATACTTTGAGTACTCCTTGTCTCCACGTGTCTCCCTTTTGTTACGAACTTGAGCCGGTTCGTGACAGTCAGTCACAGTGGTCAGGTATTCTCCCACTGTATACTCTCTGTTTAGGGCCAAATAGCATTCTAGTTTGCTCTGTTTTTTTGCTTGTTCTTTCCAATGTCAAGTAATTCTCTTTTTGTTTTCTCATGATTTGGTTGGGTCTAATTGTGTTGTTGTTGTTGTCCTGTGGCTCTGTGGGGTCTGTTTGTGTTTGTGAACAGAGCCCCAGGACCAGCTTACTTAGGGGACTCTTCTCCAAGTTCATCTCTCTGTAGGTGATGGCTTTGTTATGGAAGGTTTGGGAATTGCTTCCTTTTAAGTGGTTATAGAACTTAATGGCTTTTTTTTGGATTTTGATAATTAGCGGGTATTGGCCTAATTCTGCTCTGCATGCATTATTTGGAGTTTTTCGTTGTACACAGAGGATATTTTTGCAGAATTCTGCATGCAGAGTCTCTCTCTTTCTCGCTAGCACAGAGACAGAGAGAAAGAGAGAGAGAGAGAAAGTCACTAACACACACGGGCATACACAGACACAGTCCCTCTCACACACAAAGTATCAGAACCTCCCCAGCTGGTTGAAATGACAAGAGATAATAGTTTCTGGTTGCAACAACAACACCATTTCAACCAGTTTTGCCCACTGACCACAGGGTACCTAAATTGAACCATGCTCCATTCATGGAAGTCCTGAAGCACTGCGTTTCCTAGAGGACAGTTTATTTGTGGCTTGACTTGTTCCAAACAACCTCAGTCAGAGACAGGGGTGGCTGAGGGAGGACTGTGCTGTGAACAAACAGACTTACATTCTGAATTAACAGGGATTACACGTTATAAGAGGCTTGTCAGGTAAACCTGAGCTAGTGTCTTACAAGACTTAGCTATAGGAACTGGGTCGACTCTGAGCTAGTGGGAGAGTCTGTCTATTCCAAGCCTTGTCTATATGTACTCTGAGCTAGTGGGAGAGTCTGTCTATTACAAGACTTAGCCATAGGAACTGGGTCGACTCTGAGCTAGTGGGAGAGTCTGTCTATTCCAAGCCTTGTCTATATGTACTCTGAGCTAGTGGGAGAGTCTGTCTATTCCAAGACTTGTCTATATGTACTCTGAGCTAGTGGGAGAGTCTGTCTATTCCAAGCCTTGTCTATATGTACTCTGAGCTAGTGGGAGAGTCTGTCTATTACAAGACTTGTCTATATGTACTCTGAGCTAGTGGGAGAGTCTGTCTATTCCAAGCCTTGTCTATATGTACTCTGAGCTAGTGGGAGAGTCTGTCTATTCCAAGCCTTGTCTATATGTACTCTGAGCTAGTGGGAGAGTCTGTCTATTCCAAGACTTGTCTATATGTACTCTGAGCTAGTGGGAGAGTCTGTCTATTCCAAGCCTTGTCTATATGTACTCTGAGCTAGTGGGAGAGTCTGTCTATTCCAAGACTTGTCTATATGTAATCTGAGCTAGTGGGAGAGTCTGTCTATTCCAAGACTTGTCTATATGTACTCTGAGCTAGTGGGAGAGTCTGTCTATTCCAAGCCTTGTCTATATGTACTCTGAGCTAGTGGGAGAGTCTGTCTATTCCAAGCCTTGTCTATATGTACTCTGAGCTAGTGGGAGAGTCTGTCTATTCCAAGCCTTGTCTATATGTACTCTGAGCTAGTGGGAGAGTCTGTCTATTCCAAGACTTGTCTATATGTACTCTGAGCTAGTGGGAGAGTCTGTCTATTCCAAGCCTTGTCTATATGTACTCTGAGCTAGTGGGAGAGTCTGTCTATTCCAAGCCTTGTCTATATGTACTCTGAGCTAGTGGGAGAGTCTGTCTATTCCAAGCCTTGTCTATATGTACTCTGAGCTAGTGGGAGAGTCTGTCTATTCCAAGCCTTGTCTATATGTACTCTGAGCTAGTGGGAGAGTCTGTCTATTCCAAGCCTTGTCTATATGTACTCTGAGCTACTCTGAGCTGCTTTGAAGTCTGGAACAGTCTTGTCTTGTCTGTGACTGGCGTCTTAGTGGGAGTTTAGACAGCAGGTAGCTCAACACCTTACACAAGTTTTGGTTCATCTTACAACACACACCCACACACAGAGATGCGCACACAGACACACATGCACACTCACACACAGAGATGCGCACACAGACACACATGCACACACACACACACAAATGTACACATACACACTCACATAAATCTACAAACACACACACACCCACACACAAACACACACACACATACACACAGTAACTCTCTGCTCAGACACCCAATTTCTTCTCAGGTTTTTGGTAATTCATAGCCTGAGCTAAAATTAAAATTGCATCTCTCTCTCTCTCTCTCTGTTTCTCTCTGTTTCTCTCTGTCTCTCTCTGTCTCTCTCCGTCTCTCTCTGTTTCTCTCTGTGTCTCTCTGTATCTCTCTGTCTCTCTCTGTATCTCTCTCTCTCTCTCCGTCTCTCTCTGTTTCTCTCTGTGTCTCTCTGTATCTCTCCGTCTCTCTCCGTCTCTCTCTGTTTCTCTCTGTGTCTCTCTGTTTCGCTGTTTCTCTCTCTGTATCTCTCTGTCTCTCTCTGTTTCTCTATATCTCTCTCGTTCTATCACAATACTTATCTATAGGTACTGGGTCGACTCTGAGCTACTCTGAGCTGCTTTGATGCCTGGAACAGTCTTTTCTGTGACTGGCATCTTAGTGGAATCAATTCAATTGCAATTCCAATTCAATTTAAGGGCTTTATTGGCATGGGAAATGTGTGTTAACATTGCCAAAGCAAGTGAAGTAGATAGTAAACAAAGGTGAAATAAACAATAAATATTAACAGTAAACATTATACTCAGAAGTTCCAAAAGAATAAAGACATTTCAAATGTCATATTATGTATATATATACAGTGTTGTAACAATGTGCAAATAGTTAAAGTACAAATGGGAAAATAAATCAACATAAATATGGGTTGTATTTACAATGGTGTTTGTTCTTCACTGGTTGCCCTTTTCTTGTGGCAACAGGTCACAAATCTTGCAGCTGTGATGGCACACTGTGGTTTTTCACCGAGTAGATAAGGGACTTTATTAAAATTGGGTTTGTTTTCAAATTCTTTGTGGATCGCTGTAATCTGAGGGAAATATGTGTCTCTAATATGGTCATACATTTGGCAGGAGGTTAGGAAGTGCAGCTCAGTTTCCACCTCATTTTGTGGGCAGTGTGCACATAGCCTGTCTTCTCTTGAGAGCCAGATCTGCCTACGGCGGCCTTTCTCAATAGCAAGGCTATGCTCACAGAGTCTGTACATAGTCAAAGCTTTCCCTAATTTTGGGTCAGTCACAGTGGTCAGGTATTCTGCCACTGTGTACTCTCTGTTTAGGGCCAAATAGCATTCTAGTTTGCTCAGATTTTTTGTTTGTTCTTTCCAATGTGTAAAGTAAATCTCTTTTTTTTTCTCACGATTTGGTTGGGTCTAATTGTGTTGTAGTTGTTGTTGTTGTTGATGTTGTTGTCCTGGGGCTGTGTGGGGTCTGTTTGTGTTTGTGAACAGAGGCCCAGGACAAGCTTACTTATGGGACTCTTCTCCAAGTTCATCTTTCTGTAGGTGATGGGTTTGTTATGGAAGGTTTGGGAATCGCATCCTTTTAAGTGGTTATAGAATTTAATGGCTCTTTTCTGGATTTTGATAATTAGCGAGTATTGGCCTAATTCTGTTCTGCATGCATTATTTGGTGTTTTTCGTTGTGCACTGAGGAATTTTTTCTCTCTCGGTCTCTCTCAGTTCCTCTCACTCTCTCTCAGTCTCTCTCTGTTTTTCTGTCTCCCTCTGTTTATCTCTGTCTCTCTCTCTCTAACTCTCTCTTTTTATCTCTGTCTCTCTCTCTCTAACTCTCTCTGTTTCTCTCTATCTCTGTCTCTAGTTGTCTCTCTCTGTCTCTCTCTGTCTCTCTCTGTCTCTCTCTGTCTGTCTCTGTCTCTCTCTGTTTCTCTGTCTATCTCTGTCTCTTTCTGTCTGTCTCTGTCTCTCTCTGTCTCTCTCTGTCTCTCTCTGTTTCTCTCTGTCTCTCTCTGTCTCTCTCTGTCTCTCTCTGTCTCTCTCTCTCTCTCTCTGTTTCTATCTCTCTCTCTCTATCTCTCTCTGTAGACACACACACACACACACATACAATCCATCTGAAATCTGACAGAGGGTGCACATCTTCCAGCCCCTTCTCTCAATTTGTCTCTCACACCAACACACTCACACCAACACTCTCATTCTCCATTCTCTGGTCTAAAGTAGTGCACTGTATAGGGAATAGGGTGCCATTCTCTGGTCTAAAGTAGTGCACTATATAGGGAATAGCGTGCCATTCTCTGGTCTAAAGTAGTGCACTATATAGGGAATAGGGTGCCATTCTCTGGTCTAAATTAGTGCACTATATAGGGAATAGCGTTAAATTCTCTGGTCTAAAGTAGTGCACAATATAGGGAATAAGGTGCCATTCTCTGGTCTAAAGTCGTGCACTATATAGGGAATAGGGTGCCATTCTCTGGTCTAAAGTAGTGCACTATATAGGGAATATGGTGCCATTCTCTGGTCTAAAGTCGTGCACTATATAGGGAATAGGGTGCCATTCTCTGGTCTAAAGTCGTGCACTATATAGGGAATAGGGTGCCATTCTCTGGTCTAAAGTAGTGCACTATATAGGGAATAGGGTGCCATTCTCTGGTCTAAAGTAGTGCACTATATAGGGAATAGGGTTCCGTTCTCTGGTCTAAAGTAGTGCACTATATAGGGAATAAGGTGCCATTCTCTGGTCTAAAATAGTGCTCTATATAGGGAATAGGGTTCCATTCTCTGGTCTAAAGTAGTGCACTATATAGGGAATAGGGTGCCATTTGGGGCACTCTCACAGACTTTAATAGATGGATTGGTGCTCCATTATTAATGCCTGGCTCGGCAGAGGGAGTTGTCTCCAGGACATATCAAAGAGTCCCACCAGGCATGAGCAGTCTCTCATTTATTGATAAGATACGGATCAGGTCAGGTCAGTACGTCACTGTCTGTAATTCCCTGTGGTGGGAAGGGAAGCTTCTACCTGTCTCTCTCGCTCTTTCTCTCTCATGAGTGTATCTCACTGTGTTGCTCTTTCTGTCTGTGTCGTTTTCACTCTTCGTTGCTCTCTCTACACTTCTCATCGTTTTTACAACTTCTCCCGCTATCTTACTTTAAAAAAAAAGGATGAATCCAAATGAATCTTCCCTAGGAAGAGATTCCCTAGCTCTTCCTGTGTCTCTATAGTCCTCCCAATCCTCCAGATCCTCCCTCTACGTCGCTACGCTACAAATCCACACACAAACAGATGGACAAATGACAAAATAACATTAAACTACAAAATAACTCTCACTTATTTAGAGATGGACCCGGAGTCCTTTTTTGGAACACAACAGTTACAGTTCAACAATTTACAACCACATGGAACTGGAATCAACATGCTATTCTCTCTGTCTCTCTCTCTGTCTCTCTCTCTCTCTCTCTCTCTCTCTCTCTCTCTCTCTCTCTCTCTCTCTCTCTCTCTCTCTCTCTCTCTCTCTCTCTCTCTCTCTCTCTCTCTCTCTCTCTCTCTCTCTCTCTCTCTCTCTCTCTCTCTCTCTGTCTCTCTCTGTCTCTCTCTGTCTCTCTCTGTCTCTCTCTGTGTCTCTCTCTCTCTCTCTCTCTCTCTCTCTCTCTCTCTCTCAATTCAATTCAATTCAATAGACTTTATTGACATGGCAAGTAAAATTACTTACATTGTCAAAGTATACATATAACAAAAATGGTGGGACCAACAGCAATAATAGTAGTAGTGGAAATGGGATTACCATTAACAGCAACTACAACAACAATATTAATGAGAATAACAATACATTAAAGCAATAGTAGTCGACCAATCTCAACATGACTGAGAAGACATATTACATGCTATGAAAGCCAAAACAAAACAGGAAATATTATTGACATTACATTACAATTTTCACTGGCTGTCCCTCAGGTTGTGGCAGGAGGACACATATTTGGCTGCCAAAATTGCACATTTTGGCTTTTCACCCAATAAATATTTGATTTTTTCTTCCTCTTTTATAGTTTCAAATTCGTTGTACTGAATGATAATTTTGGGAAAGAAAGATTCTCTTAGGTCTGAGTATTTGTCACAGTGTAATAGGAAATGCAGCTCTGTCTCTACCTCTCCCCGGGGGCAGAGTGAGCACAGCCTGTCCTCTCTGGGCAGCCAGGTTTGCCTGTGACGACCGGTCTCTATAGCCAGACTGTGCTCACTGAGTCTGTACCTAGTCATTGTTTTCCTCAGTTTTCTATCAGTCACAGTGGTCAGATAGTCTGCCACCATGTACTGTCTGTTTAGAGCCAAATAGCATTGAAGTTTACTTTGATTTTTTGTGGTGTCTTTCCAATAGGTGATATATTTTTCTTTTTGCTTTGTGATGATTTGGTTGGGCCAGATTTTCTGAGTGCTGTCCTGAGGCTCTATGAGGTTGGTTTTGGTTAGTGAACTGAGCCTCAGAACCAGCTGGCTGAGGGGACTCTTCTCTTGTTTCATCTCTTGACATAGTAGAGCTGTGTGATGGAATGTTTTGGGGTCACTTGTTTTTAGATGGTTGTAAAATTTGATGGCTCTTTTTTCTATTCGAATAAGGAGGGGGTATTGGCCCAATTCTGCTCTACATGCATTATTTGGAGTTTTTCTTTGCACTTGCAATACAGTCTTGCAAAACTCTGCATGCAGTATTTCGATTGGATGTTTGTCCCATTTGGTAAATTCAGTATTAGAGAGCGGACCCCATACTTCGCTGCCATATAGAGCAATTGGTTCTATAACTGATTGGAAAGTTTTGAGCCAGATTCTAATTGGAATTTCGATTTTAATATTCCTTTTAATGGCATAGAATGCTCTTCTTGCTTTGTCTCTCAGCTCATTCACAGCCATGTGAAAGCTACCTGTGTTGCTGATATTTAGTCCTAGATATGTGTAATTTTTGGTGTGTTCTAATAGAACTGTGTCCAAATAGAATTTATATTTGTCATCCTGATTTCCTGACCTTTTTTGGAATATCATTATATTCGTTTTCTTTGGATTAACGGTCAGAGCCCAGGTCTGACAGAATCTGTGCAGATGATCTAGATGCTGCTGTAACCCCTCCTTAGTGGGAGACAGTAGCACCAGGTCATCTGCGTACAGCAGACACTTGATTTCAGTGTTGTGTAGGGTGAGACCAGGTGCTGACGATTCTTCTAATGTTTTTGCCAATTCGTTAATGTAGATGTTAAATAGTGTTGGACTTATTGGGCAGCCCTGTTTCACTCCACGTCCCTGAGAGAAGAAGTCTGTTTGCTTGTTGCCGATTTTAATCGCACATTTGTTTTTAGTGTACATTGATTTAATAACATCATATGTTTTCCCTCCAATACCACTTTCTATTAGTTTGTAAAAAAGACCTTCGTGCCAAATTGAATCAAATGCTTTCTTGAAGTCTACAAAACACGAGTAGATTTTGCCTTTGTTTTGATTTACTTGTTTGTCAATTAGAGTCTGGAGGGTGTAAATGTGGTCTGTTGTACGATAATTTTTTACAAATCCAATCTGGCTTCTGCTTAGGACGTTGTGTTCATCAAGGAAATTATGTAGTCTGCTGTTTATGATACTGCAGAGAATTTTCCCCAAGTTGCTGTTAACGCAAATTCCTCTGTAATTATTTGGGTCAAATTTGTCTCCATTTTTATAAATTGGTGTGATCAATCCTTGGTTCCAAATATCGGGGAAAATACCTGCAGTTAGGATAATGTTGAAGAGTTTGAGTATAGCCAATTTGAATTTGTGGTCTGTATATTTGATCATTTCATTTAAAATACCATCAGCACCACAGGCCTTTTTGGGTTGGAGAGTGCAAAGTTTTTCCAATAACTCTTGTTCTGTAATTGGGGTATCCACAGGATTCTGATAGTCTTTGACTGCTGATTCAAGGATTTGTAATTTTTCTTGTATATCTTGTTGTTCTCTCTCTCTCTCTCTCTCTCTCTCTCTCTCTCTCTCTCTCTCTCTCTCTCTCTCTCTCTCTCTCTCTCTCAACATTCTATTCTATTCTTTGTTAATTTTGTAGCTATTAGTGTAAATTACCATGCAGAGGATGTGTGATTGATTGAGTCAGAGCATTACATCTTTAAATAACCACAGAGGATGTGTCATTGAGTGAGTCAGATCATTACAACTGGTGGTCCTCTGTAGCTCAGCTGGTAGAGCACGGCGCTTGTAACGCCAAGGTATGCACGCATGACTGTCAGTCGCTTTGGATAAAAGCGTCTGCTAAATGGCATATTATTATATTATAAATAACCACAGAGGATGTGCCATTGAGGGAGTCAAAGCATTATATCTTTAAATAACCACAGAGGATGTGTCATTGGAGGAGTGAGTCATAGCATTACATCTTTAAATAACCACAGAGGATGTGTCATTGAGGGAGTCAGAGCATTACATCTTTAAATAACCACAGAGGATGTGCCATTGAGGGAGTCAGAGCATTACATCTTTAAATAACCACAGAGGATGTGTCATTGGGGAAGGGAGTCAGAGCATTACATCTTTAAATAACCACAGAGGATGTGCCATTGAGGGAGTCAGAGCATTACATATTTAAATAACCACAGAGGATGTGTCATTGGGGGAGTGAGTCAGAGCATTACATCTTTAAATAACCACAGAGGATGTGCCATTGAGGGAGTCAAAGCATTATATCTTTAAATAACCACAGAGGATGTGTCATTGGAGGAGTGAGTCATAGCATTACATCTTTAAATAACCACAGAGGATGTGCAATTGAGGGAGTCAGAGCATTACATCTTTAAATAACCACAGAGGATGTGTCATTGGGGAAGGGAGTCAGAGCATTACATCTTTAAATAATCACAGAGGATGTGCCATTGAGGGAGTCAGAGCATTACATCTTTAAATAACCACAGAGGATGTGTCATTGGGGGAGTGAGTCAGAGCATTACATCTTTAAATAACCACAGAGGATGTGTCATTGGGGGAGTCAGAGCATTACATCTTTAAATAACCACAGAGGATGTGTCATTGGGGGAGTGAGTCAAAGCATTATATCTTTAAATAACCACAGAGGATGTGTCATTGGGGGAGTCAGAGCATTACATCTTTAAATAACCACAGAGGATGTGTCATTGGGGGAGGGAGTCAGAGCATTACATCTTTAAATAACCACAGAGGATGTGTCATTGGGGGAGTGAGTCAAAGCATTATATCTTTAAATAACCACAGAGGATGTGTCATTGGGGGAGTGAGTCATAGCATTACATCTTTAAATAACCACAGAGGATGTGTCATTGGGGGAGTCAGAGCATTACATCTTTAAATAACCACAGAGGATGTGTCATTGGGGGAGTGAGTCATAGCATTACATATTTAAATAACCACAGAGGATGTGTCATTGGGGGAGTGAGTCAGAGCATTACATCTTTAAATAACCACAGAGGATGTGTCATTGGGGGAGGGAGTCAGAACATTACATCTTTAAATAACCACAGAGGATGTGTCATTGGGGGAGTCAGAGCATTACATCTTTAAATAACCACAGAGGATGTGTCATTGGGGGAGTCAGAGCATTACATCTTTAAATAACCACAGAGGATGTGTCATTGGGGGAGTCAGAGCATTACATCTTTAAATAACCACAGAGGATGTGTCATTGGGGGAGTCAGAGCATTACATCTTTAAATAACCACAGAGGATGTGTCATTGGGGGAGTCAGAGCATTACATCTTTAAATAACCACAGAGGATGTGTCATTGGGGGAGTGAGTCAGAGCATTACATCTTTAAATAACCACAGAGGATGTGTCATTGGGGGAGTGAGTCAGAGCATTACATCTTTAAATAACCACAGAGGATGTGTCATTGGGGGAGTGAGTCAGAGCATTACATCTTTAAATAACCACAGAGGATGTGTCATTGGGGGAGGGAGTCAGAACATTACATCTTTAAATAACCACAGAGGATGTGTCATTGGGGGAGTCAGAGCATTACATCTTTAAATAACCACAGAGGATGTGTCATTGGGGGAGTCAGAGCATTACATCTTTAAATAACCACAGAGGATGTGTCATTGGGGGAGTCAGAGCATTACATCTTTAAATAACCACAGAGGATGTGTCATTGGGGGAGTCAGAGCATTACATCTTTAAATAACCACAGAGGATGTGTCATTGGGGGAGTGAGTCATAGCATTACATATTTAAATAACCACAGAGGATGTGTCATTGGGGGAGTGAGTCAGAGCATTACATCTTTAAATAACCACAGAGGATGTGTCATTGGGGGAGGGAGTCAGAACATTACATCTTTAAATAACCACAGAGGATGTGTCATTGGGGGAGTCAGAGCATTACATCTTTAAATAACCACAGAGGATGTGTCATTGGGGGAGTCAGAGCATTACATCTTTAAATAACCACAGAGGATGTGTCATTGGGGGAGTCAGAGCATTACATCTTTAAATAACCACAGAGGATGTGTCATTGGGGGAGTCAGAGCATTACATCTTTAAATAACCACAGAGGATGTGTCATTGGGGGAGTCAGAGCATTACATCTTTAAATAACCACAGAGGATGTGTCATTGGGGGAGTGAGTCAGAGCATTACATCTTTAAATAACCACAGAGGATGTGTCATTGGGGGAGTGAGTCAGAGCATTACATCTTTAAATAACCACAGAGGATGTGTCATTGAGGGAGTCAGAGCATTACATCTTTAAATAACCAAAGAGGATGTGTCATTGAGGGAGTCAGAGCATTACATCTTTAAATAACCACAGAGGATGTGTCATTGAGGGAGTCATAGCATTACATCTTTAAATAACCACAGAGAATGTGTCATTGGGGGAGTGAGTCAGAGCATTACATCTTTAAATAACCACAGAGGATGTGTCATTGGGGGAGTCAGAGCATTACATCTTTAAATAACCACAGAGGATGTGTCATTGAGGGAGTCAGAGCATTACATCTTTAAATAACCACAGAGGATGTGTCATTGGGGGAGTGAGTCAGAGCATTACATCTTTAAATAACCACAGAGGATGTGTCATTGGGGGAGTCAGAGCATTACATCTTTAAATAACCACAGAGGATGTGTCATTGGGGGAGTCAGAGCATTACATCTTTAAATAACCAAAGAGGATGTGTCATTGAGGGAGTCAGAGCATTACATCTTTAAATAACCACAGAGGATGTGTCATTGAGGGAGTCATAGCATTACATCTTTAAATAACCACAGAGGATGTGTCATTGGGGGAGTGAGTCAGAGCATTACATCTTTAAATAACCACAGAGGATGTGTCATTGGGGGAGTCAGAGCATTACATCTTTAAATAACCACAGAGGATGTGTCATTGAGGGAGTCAGAGCATTACATATTTAAATAACCACAGAGGATGTGTCATTGGGGGAGTGAGTCAGAGCATTACATCTTTAAATAACCACAGAGGATGTGCCATTGAGGGAGTCAAAGCATTATATCTTTAAATAACCACAGAGGATGTGTCATTGGAGGAGTGAGTCATAGCATTACATATTTAAATAACCACAGAGGATGTGCAATTGAGGGAGTCAGAGCATTACATCTTTAAATAACCACAGAGGATGTGTCATTGGGGAAGGGAGTCAGAGCATTACATCTTTAAATAACCACAGAGGATTTGCCATTGAGGGAGTCAGAGCATTACATCTTTAAATAACCACAGAGGATGTGTCATTGGGGGAGTGAGTCAGAGCATTACATCTTTAAATAACCACAGAGGATGTGTCATTGGGGGAGTCAGAGCATTACATCTTTAAATAACCACAGAGGATGTGTCATTGGGGGAGTGAGTCAAAGCATTATATCTTTAAATAACCACAGAGGATGTGTCATTGGGGGAGTCAGAGCATTACATCTTTAAATAACCACAGAGGATGTGTCATTGGGGGAGGGAGTCAGAGCATTACATCTTTAAATAACCACAGAGGATGTGTCATTGGGGGAGTGAGTCAAAGCATTATATCTTTAAATAACCACAGAGGATGTGTCATTGGGGGAGTGAGTCATAGCATTACATCTTTAAATAACCACAGAGGATGTGTCATTGGGGGAGTCAGAGCATTACATCTTTAAATAACCACAGAGGATGTGTCATTGGGGGAGTGAGTCATAGCATTACATATTTAAATAACCACAGAGGATGTGTCATTGGGGGAGTGAGTCAGAGCATTACATCTTTAAATAACCACAGAGGATGTGTCATTGGGGGAGGGAGTCAGAACATTACATCTTTAAATAACCACAGAGGATGTGTCATTGGGGGAGTCAGAGCATTACATCTTTAAATAACCACAGAGGATGTGTCATTGGGGGAGTCAGAGCATTACATCTTTAAATAACCACAGAGGATGTGTCATTGGGGGAGTCAGAGCATTACATCTTTAAATAACCACAGAGGATGTGTCATTGGGGGAGTCAGAGCATTACATCTTTAAATAACCACAGAGGATGTGTCATTGGGGGAGTCAGAGCATTACATCTTTAAATAACCACAGAGGATGTGTCATTGGGGGAGTGAGTCAGAGCATTACATCTTTAAATAACCACAGAGGATGTGTCATTGGGGGAGTGAGTCAGAGCATTACATCTTTAAATAACCACAGAGGATGTGTCATTGAGGGAGTCAGAGCATTACATCTTTAAATAACCAAAGAGGATGTGTCATTGAGGGAGTCAGAGCATTACATCTTTAAATAACCACAGAGGATGTGTCATTGAGGGAGTCATAGCATTACATCTTTAAATAACCACAGAGGATGTGTCATTGGGGGAGTGAGTCAGAGCATTACATCTTTAAATAACCACAGAGGATGTGTCATTGGGGGAGTCAGAGCATTACATCTTTAAATAACCACAGAGGATGTGTCATTGAGGGAGTCAGAGCATTACATCTTTAAATAACCACAGAGGATGTGTCATTGGGGGAGTGAGTCAGAGCATTACATCTTTAAATAACCACAGAGGATGTGTCATTGGGGGAGTCAGAGCATTACATCTTTAAATAACCACAGAGGATGTGTCATTGGGGGAGTCAGAGCATTACATCTTTAAATAACCAAAGAGGATGTGTCATTGAGGGAGTCAGAGCATTACATCTTTAAATAACCACAGAGGATGTGTCATTGAGGGAGTCATAGCATTACATCTTTAAATAACCACAGAGGATGTGTCATTGGGGGAGTGAGTCAGAGCATTACATCTTTAAATAACCACAGAGGATGTGTCATTGGGGGAGTCAGAGCATTACATCTTTAAATAACCACAGAGGATGTGTCATTGAGGGAGTCAGAGCATTACATCTTTAAATAACCACAGAGGATGTGTCATTGGGGGAGTGAGTCAGAGCATTACATCTTTAAATAACCACAGAGGATGTGTCATTGAGGGAGTCAGAGCATTACATCTTTAAATAACCACAGAGGATGTGTCATTGGGGGAGTCAGAGCATTACATCTTTAAATAACCACAGAGGATGTGTCATTGGGGGAGTCAGAGCATTACATCTTTAAATAACCACAGAGGATGTGTCATTGGGGGAGTCAGAGCATTACATCTTTAAATAACCACAGAGGATGTGTCATTGGGGGAGTGAGTCATAGCATTACATATTTAAATAACCACAGAGGATGTGTCATTGGGGGAGTGAGTCAGAGCATTACATCTTTAAATAACCACAGAGGATGTGTCATTGGGGGAGGGAGTCAGAACATTACATCTTTAAATAACCACAGAGGATGTGTCATTGGGGGAGTCAGAGCATTACATCTTTAAATAACCACAGAGGATGTGTCATTGGGGGAGTCAGAGCATTACATCTTTAAATAACCACAGAGGATGTGTCATTGGGGGAGTCAGAGCATTACATCTTTAAATAACCACAGAGGATGTGTCATTGGGGGAGTCAGAGCATTACATCTTTAAATAACCACAGAGGATGTGTCATTGGGGGAGTCAGAGCATTACATCTTTAAATAACCACAGAGGATGTGTCATTGGGGGAGTGAGTCAGAGCATTACATCTTTAAATAACCACAGAGGATGTGTCATTGGGGGAGTGAGTCAGAGCATTACATCTTTAAATAACCACAGAGGATGTGTCATTGAGGGAGTCAGAGCATTACATCTTTAAATAACCAAAGAGGATGTGTCATTGAGGGAGTCAGAGCATTACATCTTTAAATAACCACAGAGGATGTGTCATTGAGGGAGTCATAGCATTACATCTTTAAATAACCACAGAGAATGTGTCATTGGGGGAGTGAGTCAGAGCATTACATCTTTAAATAACCACAGAGGATGTGTCATTGGGGGAGTCAGAGCATTACATCTTTAAATAACCACAGAGGATGTGTCATTGAGGGAGTCAGAGCATTACATCTTTAAATAACCACAGAGGATGTGTCATTGGGGGAGTGAGTCAGAGCATTACATCTTTAAATAACCACAGAGGATGTGTCATTGGGGGAGTCAGAGCATTACATCTTTAAATAACCACAGAGGATGTGTCATTGGGGGAGTCAGAGCATTACATCTTTAAATAACCAAAGAGGATGTGTCATTGAGGGAGTCAGAGCATTACATCTTTAAATAACCACAGAGGATGTGTCATTGAGGGAGTCATAGCATTACATCTTTAAATAACCACAGAGGATGTGTCATTGGGGGAGTGAGTCAGAGCATTACATCTTTAAATAACCACAGAGGATGTGTCATTGGGGGAGTCAGAGCATTACATCTTTAAATAACCACAGAGGATGTGTCATTGAGGGAGTCAGAGCATTACATATTTAAATAACCACAGAGGATGTGTCATTGGGGGAGTGAGTCAGAGCATTACATCTTTAAATAACCACAGAGGATGTGCCATTGAGGGAGTCAAAGCATTATATCTTTAAATAACCACAGAGGATGTGTCATTGGAGGAGTGAGTCATAGCATTACATATTTAAATAACCACAGAGGATGTGCAATTGAGGGAGTCAGAGCATTACATCTTTAAATAACCACAGAGGATGTGTCATTGGGGAAGGGAGTCAGAGCATTACATCTTTAAATAACCACAGAGGATTTGCCATTGAGGGAGTCAGAGCATTACATCTTTAAATAACCACAGAGGATGTGTCATTGGGGGAGTGAGTCAGAGCATTACATCTTTAAATAACCACAGAGGATGTGTCATTGGGGGAGTCAGAGCATTACATCTTTAAATAACCACAGAGGATGTGTCATTGGGGGAGTGAGTCAAAGCATTATATCTTTAAATAACCACAGAGGATGTGTCATTGGGGGAGTCAGAGCATTACATCTTTAAATAACCACAGAGGATGTGTCATTGGGGGAGGGAGTCAGAGCATTACATCTTTAAATAACCACAGAGGATGTGTCATTG
Source organism: Coregonus lavaretus (assembly GCF_964263955.1). NCBI lineage: Eukaryota > Metazoa > Chordata > Actinopteri > Salmoniformes > Salmonidae > Coregonus > Coregonus lavaretus. Next base: position 42,221 of record NW_028166696.1, read on the forward strand.
GGGGAGTGAGTCAAAGCATTATATCTTTAAATAACCACAGAGGATGTGTCATTGGGGGAGTGAGTCATAGCATTACATCTTTAAATAACCACAGAGGATGTGTCATTGGGGGAGTCAGAGCATTACATCTTTAAATAACCACAGAGGATGTGTCATTGGGGGAGTGAGTCATAGCATTACATATTTAAATAACCACAGAGGATGTGTCATTGGGGGAGTGAGTCAGAGCATTACATCTTTAAATAACCACAGAGGATGTGTCATTGGGGGAGGGAGTCAGAACATTACATCTTTAAATAACCACAGAGGATGTGTCATTGGGGGAGTCAGAGCATTACATCTTTAAATAACCACAGAGGATGTGTCATTGGGGGAGTCAGAGCATTACATCTTTAAATAACCACAGAGGATGTGTCATTGGGGGAGTCAGAGCATTACATCTTTAAATAACCACAGAGGATGTGTCATTGGGGGAGTCAGAGCATTACATCTTTAAATAACCACAGAGGATGTGTCATTGGGGGAGTCAGAGCATTACATCTTTAAATAACCACAGAGGATGTGTCATTGGGGGAGTGAGTCAGAGCATTACATCTTTAAATAACCACAGAGGATGTGTCATTGGGGGAGTGAGTCAGAGCATTACATCTTTAAATAACCACAGAGGATGTGTCATTGAGGGAGTCAGAGCATTACATCTTTAAATAACCAAAGAGGATGTGTCATTGAGGGAGTCAGAGCATTACATCTTTAAATAACCACAGAGGATGTGTCATTGAGGGAGTCATAGCATTACATCTTTAAATAACCACAGAGGATGTGTCATTGGGGGAGTGAGTCAGAGCATTACATCTTTAAATAACCACAGAGGATGTGTCATTGGGGGAGTCAGAGCATTACATCTTTAAATAACCACAGAGGATGTGTCATTGAGGGAGTCAGAGCATTACATCTTTAAATAACCACAGAGGATGTGTCATTGGGGGAGTGAGTCAGAGCATTACATCTTTAAATAACCACAGAGGATGTGTCATTGGGGGAGTCAGAGCATTACATCTTTAAATAACCACAGAGGATGTGTCATTGGGGGAGTCAGAGCATTACATCTTTAAATAACCAAAGAGGATGTGTCATTGAGGGAGTCAGAGCATTACATCTTTAAATAACCACAGAGGATGTGTCATTGAGGGAGTCATAGCATTACATCTTTAAATAACCACAGAGGATGTGTCATTGGGGGAGTGAGTCAGAGCATTACATCTTTAAATAACCACAGAGGATGTGTCATTGGGGGAGTCAGAGCATTACATCTTTAAATAACCACAGAGGATGTGTCATTGAGGGAGTCAGAGCATTACATCTTTAAATAACCACAGAGGATGTGTCATTGGGGGAGTGAGTCAGAGCATTACATCTTTAAATAACCACAGAGGATGTGTCATTGAGGGAGTCAGAGCATTACATCTTTAAATAACCACAGAGGATGTGTCATTGGGGGAGTCAGAGCATTACATCTTTAAATAACCAAAGAGGATGTGTCATTGAGGGAGTCAGAGCATTACATCTTTAAATAACCACAGAGGATGTGTCATTGAGGGAGTCATAGCATTACATCTTTAAATAACCATAGAGGATGTGCCATTGGGGGAGTGAATCAGAGCATTACATCTTTAAATAACCACAGAGGATGTGTCATTGAGGGAGTCAGAACATTACATCTTTAAATAACCACAGAGGATGTGTCATTGGGGGAGTGAGTCAGAGCATTACATCTTTAAATAACCACAGAGGATGTGTCATTGGAGGAGTGAGTCATAGCATTACATCTTTAAATAACCACAGAGGATGTGTCATTGGGGGAGTGAGTCAGAGCATTACATCTTTAAATAACCACAGAGGATGTGTCATTGGGGGAGTGAGTCAGAGCATTACATCTTTAAATAACCACAGAGGATGTGTCATTGGAGGAGTGAGTCATTGCATTACATCTTTAAATAACCACAGAGGATGTGTCATTGGGGGAGTGAGTCAGAGCATTACATCTTTAAATAACCACAGAGGATGTGTCATTGGGGGAGTGAGTCAGAGCATTACATCTTTAAATAACCACAGAGGATGTGTCATTGGGGGAGTGAGTCATAGCATTACATCTTTAAATAACCACAGAGGATGTGTCATTGGGGGAGTGAGTCATAGCATTACATATTTAAATAACCACAGAGGATGTGTCATTGGGGGAGTGAGTCAGAGCATTACATCTTTAAATAACCACAGAGGATGTGTCATTTGGGGAGTCAGAGCATTACATCTTTAAATAACCACAGAGGATGTGTCATTGGGGGAGTGAGTCATAGCATTACATCTTTAAATAACCACAGAGGATGTGTCATTGGGGGAGTGAGTCAGAGCATTACATCTTTAAATAACCACAGAGGATGTGTCATTGGGGGAGTCAGAGCATTACATCTTTAAAATACCACAGAGGATGTGTCATTGGGGGAGTGAGTCAGAGCATTACATCTTTAAATAACCACAGAGGATGTGTCATTGGGGGAGGGAGTCAGAGCATTACATCTTTAAATAACCACAGAGGTTGTGTCATTGGGGGAGTGAGTCAAAGCATTACATCTTTAAATAACCACAGAGGATGTGTCATTGGGGGAGTCATAGCATTACATCTTTAAATAACCACAGAGGATGTGTCATTGGGGGAGTCAGAGCATTACATCTTTAAATAACCACAGAGGATGTGTCATTGGGGGAGTCAGAGCATTACATCTTTAAATAACCACAGAGGATGTGTCATTGGGGGAGTGAGTCAAAGCATTATATCTTTAAATAACCAAAGAGGATGTGTCATTGGGGGAGTCAGAGCATTACATCTTTAAATAACCACAGAGGATGTGTCATTGGGGGAGGGAGTCAGAGCATTACATCTTTAAATAACCACAGAGGATGTGTCATTGGGGGAGTGAGTCAAAGCATTATATATTTAAATAACCACAGAGGATGTGTCATTGGGGGAGTGAGTCATAGCATTACATCTTTAAATAACCACAGAGGATGTGTCATTGGGGGAGTCAGAGCATTACATCTTTAAATAACCACAGAGGATGTGTCATTGGGGGAGTGAGTAATAGCATTACATATTTAAATAACCACAGAGGATGTGTCATTGGGGGAGTGAGTCAGAGCATTACATCTTTAAATAACCACAGAGGATGTGTCATTGGGGGAGGGAGTCAGAACATTACATCTTTAAATAACCACAGAGGATGTGTCATTGGGGGAGTCAGAGCATTACATCTTTAAATAACCACAGAGGATGTGTCATTGGGGGAGTCAGAGCATTACATCTTTAAATAACCACAGAGGATGTGTCATTGGGGGAGTGAGTCATAGCATTATATCTTTAAATAACCACAGAGGATGTGTCATTGGGGGAGTCAGAGCATTACATCTTTAAATAACCACAGAGGATGTGTCATTGGGGGAGTGAGTCATAGCATTACATCTTTAAATAACCACAGAGGATGTGTCATTGAGGGAGTCAAAGCATTATATCTTTAAATAACCACAGAGGATGTGTCATTGGGGGAGTCAGAGCATTACATCTTTAAATAACCACAGAGGATGTGTCATTGGGGGAGTGAGTCAGAGCATTACATCTTTAAATAACCACAGAGGATGTGTCATTGGGGGAGTCAGAGCATTACATCTTTAAATAACCACAGAGGATGTGTCATTGGGGGAGTGAGTCAGAGCATTACATCTTTAAATAACCACAGAGGATGTGCCATTGGGGGAGTGAGTCATAGCATTACATCTTTAAATAACCACAGAGGATGTGTCATTGGGGGAGTCAGAGCATTACATCTTTAAATAACCACAGAGGATGTGTCATTGGGGGAGTCAGAGCATTACATCTTTAAATAACCACAGAGGATGTGTCATTGGGGGAGTGAGTCAAAGCATTATATCTTTAAATAACCAAAGAGGATGTGTCATTGGGGGAGTCAGAGCATTACATCTTTAAATAACCACAGAGGATGTGTCATTGGGGGAGGGAGTCAGAGCATTACATCTTTAAATAACCACAGAGGATGTGTCATTGGGGGAGTGAGTCAAAGCATTATATATTTAAATAACCACAGAGGATGTGTCATTGGGGGAGTGAGTCATAGCATTACATCTTTAAATAACCACAGAGGATGTGTCATTGGGGGAGTCAGAGCATTACATCTTTAAATAACCACAGAGGATGTGTCATTGGGGGAGTGAGTAATAGCATTACATATTTAAATAACCACAGAGGATGTGTCATTGGGGGAGTGAGTCAGAGCATTACATCTTTAAATAACCACAGAGGATGTGTCATTGGGGGAGGGAGTCAGAACATTACATCTTTAAATAACCACAGAGGATGTGTCATTGGGGGAGTCAGAGCATTACATCTTTAAATAACCACAGAGGATGTGTCATTGGGGGAGTCAGAGCATTACATCTTTAAATAACCACAGAGGATGTGTCATTGGGGGAGTCAGAGCATTACATCTTTAAATAACCACAGAGGATGTGTCATTGGGGGAGTCAGAGCATTACATCTTTAAATAACCACAGAGGATGTGTCATTGGGGGAGTGAGTCAAAGCATTATATCTTTAAATAACCAAAGAGGATGTGTCATTGGGGGAGTCAGAGCATTACATCTTTAAATAACCACAGAGGATGTGTCATTGGGGGAGGGAGTCAGAGCATTACATCTTTAAATAACCACAGAGGATGTGTCATTGGGGGAGTGAGTCAAAGCATTATATATTTAAATAACCACAGAGGATGTGTCATTGGGGGAGTGAGTCATAGCATTACATCTTTAAATAACCACAGAGGATGTGTCATTGGGGGAGTCAGAGCATTACATCTTTAAATAACCACAGAGGATGTGTCATTGGGGGAGTGAGTAATAGCATTACATATTTAAATAACCACAGAGGATGTGTCATTGGGGGAGTGAGTCAGAGCATTACATCTTTAAATAACCACAGAGGATGTGTCATTGGGGGAGGGAGTCAGAACATTACATCTTTAAATAACCACAGAGGATGTGTCATTGGGGGAGTCAGAGCATTACATCTTTAAATAACCACAGAGGATGTGTCATTGGGGGAGTCAGAGCATTACATCTTTAAATAACCACAGAGGATGTGTCATTGGGGGAGTGAGTCATAGCATTATATCTTTAAATAACCACAGAGGATGTGTCATTGGGGGAGTCAGAGCATTACATCTTTAAATAACCACAGAGGATGTGTCATTGGGGGAGTGAGTCATAGCATTACATCTTTAAATAACCACAGAGGATGTGTCATTGAGGGAGTCAAAGCATTATATCTTTAAATAACCACAGAGGATGTGTCATTGGGGGAGTCAGAGCATTACATCTTTAAATAACCACAGAGGATGTGTCATTGGGGGAGTGAGTCAGAGCATTACATCTTTAAATAACCACAGAGGATGTGTCATTGGGGGAGTCAGAGCATTACATCTTTAAATAACCACAGAGGATGTGTCATTGGGGGAGTGAGTCAGAGCATTACATCTTTAAATAACCACAGAGGATGTGCCATTGGGGGAGTGAGTCATAGCATTACATCTTTAAATAACCACAGAGGATGTGTCATTGGGGGAGTGAGTCAGAGCATTACATCTTTAAATAACCACAGAGGATGTGTCATTGGGGGAGGGAGTCAGAGCATTACATCTTTAAATAACCACAGAGGATGTGTCATTGGGGGAGGGAGTCAGAGCATTACATCTTTAAATAACCACAGAGGATGTGTCATTGGGGGAGTCATAGCATTACATCTTTAAATAACCACAGAGGATGTGTCATTGGGGGAGTGAGTCAGAGCATTACATCTTTAAATAACCACAGAGGATGTGTCATTGGGGGAGTGAGTCATAGCATTACATCTTTAAATAACCACAGAGGATGTGTCATTGGGGGAGTGAGTCAGAGCATTACATCTTTAAATAACCACAGAGGATGTGTCATTGGGGGAGTCAGAGCATTACATCTTTAAATAACCACAGAGGATGTGTCATTGGGGGAGGGAGTCATAGCATTACATCTTTAAATAACCACAGAGGATGTGTCATTGGGGGAGTCAGAGCATTACATCTTTAAATAACCACAGAGGATGTGCCATTGAGGGAGTCAGAGCATTACATCTTTAAATAACCACAGAGGATGTGTCATTGAGGGAGTCAGAGCATTACATCTTTAAATAACCACAGAGGATGTGTCATTGGGGGAGGGAGTCAGAGCATTACATCTTTAAATAACACAGAGGATGTGTCATTGGGGGAGTGAGTCAGAGCATTACATCTTTAAATAACCACAGAGGATGTGTCATTGGGGGAGTGAGTCATAGTATTACATCTTTAAATAACCACAGAGGATGTGTCATTGGGGGAGTGAGTCAGAGCATTACATCTTTAAATAACCACAGAGGATGTGTCATTGGGGGAGTGAGTCATAGCATTACATCTTTAAATAACCACAGAGGATGTGTCATTGGGGGAGTCAGAGCATTACATCTTTAAATAACCACAGAGGATGTGCCATTGAGGGAGTCAGAGCATTACATATTTAAATAACCACAGAGGATGTGTCATTGGGGGAGTCAGAGCATTACATCTTTAAATAACACAGAGGATGTGTCATTGAGGAAGTCAGAGCATTACATCTCACCTCCACTAGTCCAAAATGTCTCCCTTATTTACTAAGTGCTCCTATAGAACAACCACATTATTTGACAGAAAATGCTGTTGTAGCAGTAAAATTGAATTTACATTAATTCCCATAACCGACAACCATCTTGCATGTTAGTCATGTTTCTGACTTTCTCAATGTTTTCTTATATTATTTTATCTCATGACCTTATATTACCGTATCTTATGACTTTATATTACCGTATCTTATGACCTTATATTACCGTATCTTATGACCTTATAGTACCATATCTTATGACCTTATATTACTGTATCTTATGACCTTATATTACCGTATCTTATGACCTTATAGTACCGTATCTTATGACCTTATATTACTGTATCTTATGACTTTATATTACCGTATTTTATGACCTTATATTACCATATCTTATGACCTTATAGTACCGTATCTTATGACCTTATAGTACCATATCTTATGACTTTATATTACCGTATCATAAGACCTTATATTACCGTATCTTATGACCTTATAGTACAGTATATTATGACTTTATATTACCGTATCTTATGACCTTACATTACTGTATCTTAAGACCTTATATAACTGTATCTTATGACCTTACATTACTGTATCTTAAGACCTTATATAACTGTATCTTATGACCTTACATTACTGTATCTTATGACCTTACATTACTGTATCTTAAGACCTTACATTAACATATCATATGACTCTCTTTTTGTCTCTCTCTTTCCCCCCTATATCACCTATGATTATAACTACATCACCTGTGATTATAACTACATGACCTATGATTATAACTACATCACATATGATTATAACTACATCACCTATGATTATAACTACATCACCTGTGATTATAACTACATCACCTGTGATTATAACTACATCACCTATGATTATAACTACATCACCTATGATTATAACTACATCACCTATGATTATAACTACATCACCTGTGATTATAACTACATGACCTATGATTATAACTACATCACCTATGATTATAACTACATCACCTGTGATTATAACTACATCACCTGTGATTATAACTACATCACCTATGATTATAACTACATCACCTATGATTATAACTACATCACCTGTGATTATAACTACATGACCTATGATTATAACTACATGACCTATGATTATAACTACATCACCTATGATTATAACTACATCACCTGTGATTATAACTACATCACCTATGATTATAACTACATCACCTATGATTATAACTACATCACCTATGATTATAACTACATCACCTATGATTATAACTACATCACCTGTGATTATAACTACATCACCTATGATTATAACTACATCACCTATGATTATAACTACATCACCTGTGATTATAACTACATCACCTATGATTATAACTACATAACCTATGATTATAACTACATCACCTTTGATTATAACTACATCACCTATGATTATAACTACATCACCTATGATTATAACTACATCACCTATGATTATAACTACATCACCTTTGATTATAACTACATCACCTATGATTATAACTACATCACCTGTGATTATAACTACATGACCTATGATTATAACTACATCACCTATGATTATAACTACATCACCTGTGATTATAACTACATCACCTATGATTATAACTACATCACCTGTGATTATAACTACATCACATATGATTATAACTACATCACCTATGATTATAACTACATCACCTATGATTATAACTACATCACCTGTGATTATAACTACATCACCTATGATTATAACTACATCACCTGTGATTATAACTACATCACCTGTGATTATAACTACATCACCTATGATTATAACTACATCACCTATGATTATAACTACATCACCTATGATTATAACTACATAACCTGTGATTATAACTACATCACATATGATTATAACTACATCACCTATGATTATAACTACATCACCTATGATTATAACTACATCACATGTGATTATAACTACATCACATGTGATTATAACTACATCACATATGATTATAACTACATCACCTATGATTATAACTACATCACCTTTGATTATAACTACATCACCTATGATTATAACTACATCACCTGTGATTATAACTACATCACCTTTGATTATAACTACATCACCTATGATTATAACTACATCACCTTTGATTATAACTACATCACCTGTGATTATAACTACATCACCTTTGATTATAACTACATCACCTATGATTATAACTACATCACCTGTGATTATAACTACATCACCTTTGATTATAACTACATCACCTATGATTATAACTACATCACCTGTGATTATAACTACATCACCTTTGATTATAACTACATCACCTATGATTATAACTACATCACCTATGATTATAACTACATCACCTATGATTATAACTACATCACCTTTGATTATAACTACATAACCTATGATTATAACTACATCACCTGTGATTATAACTACATCACCTATGATTCTAACTACATCACCTGTGATTATAACTACATGACCTATGATTATAACTACATCACCTGTGATTATAACTACATCACCTATGATTATAACAATATCACCTGTGATTATAACTACATCACCTGTGATTATAACTACATCACCTGTGATTATAACTACATCACCTGTGATTATAACTACATCACCTGTGATTAACTACATCACCTGTGATTATAACTACATCACCTGTGATTATAACTACATCACCTGTGATTATAACTACATCACCTGTGATTATAACTACATCACCTGTGATTATAACTACATGACCTATGATTATAACTACATCACCTGTGATTATAACTACATCACCTGTGATTATAACTACATCACCTGTGATTATAACTACATCACCTTTGATTATAACTACATCACCTGTGATTATAACTACATGACCTGTGATTATAACTACATCACCTGTGATTATAACTACATGACCTGTGATTATAACTACATCACCTGTGATTATAACTACATCACCTGTGATTATAACTACATCACCTGTGATTATAACTACATGACCTGTGATTATAACTACATCACCTGTGATTATAACTACATCACCTGTGATTATAACTACATCACCTGTGATTATAACTACATGACCTATGATTATAACTACATCACCTGTGATTATAACTACATCACCTATGATTATAACTACATGACCTATGATTATAACTACATCACCTGTGATTATAACTACATCACCTGTGATTATAACTACATCACCTGTGATTATAACTACATGACCTGTGATTATAACTACATGACCTGTGATTATAACTACATCACCTGTGATTATAACTACATGACCTGTGATTATAACTACATCACCTGTGATTATAACTACATCACCTATGATTATAACTACATCACCTGTGATTATAACTACATCACCTGTGATTATAACTACATCACCTGTGATTATAACTACATCACCTGTGATTATAACTACATGACCTGTGATTATAACTACATGACCTGTGATTATAACTACATCACCTGTGATTATAACTACATCACCTGTGATTATAACTACATCACCTGTGATTATAACTACATCACCTGTGATTATAACTACATCACCTGTGATTATAACTACATGACCTGTGATTATAACTACATCACCTGTGATTATAACTACATCACCTGTGATTGTGATGTGGATGTGATCCAGCTATAAAAACAGTCTACCTTTACTTTTCTGTTTTTATTACCTAACCTATAGGCCCTTGTCAAAAGTGGTGCACTATATAGGGAATTGGATACCATTTGGGAGCAGGCAGGGTCTTTAAGATCTGCGTGACTAGGGGGACAAAAGGCTTTCACATTCTTCCCAGCTGAAACAGTTTGGAAGAGTTTGTGCATATATTATGACTGCATTTTGTTTTCGCTCTCGGATCACACTGGATGCTCTGGCTGAGGAGTAGGGTTGATCCGAGTGTTCTGACCCAACAACAGCAGCCAAGCACCCAAGCTAACTGGCTAGCTTGCTAGCTACTTCGAGGCACAAATGAGAGAACAGCTCACTCTGACCATTTTACTCACCCTAGCAGAGCTGGTTAGGCTGTTTACATGTTATCCAGAGCGTTGGTGACTGTAACTGTGTTGCTGGCAACAATTTAATTACGCTTCTTTGCCGACGTTAACTGACACTGGTCATATTCAACGGGTGTTGAGCGTTCACAAATTCGTCAGTTATTCAGCGAATTTACCAACTACGTCTATCGACAGTTGTCGCACTGACATCATGAACATTCTATTGAAATGGTTACTTGCAGAGTGGAGTATTTTGTTTAGACATGTAGCTAGCTAGCTAGCTAAACAATGAACCATAATCCCAACTCATAACGTTACTACCCTGCATGAATCTGCAGGTAGCTAACCAACCAGGTTCAATGTTAACTAGCTAGCTAAAATTAGGCTATAACTAACAATGCAAATAGCTCTGAGATACGAATAATATTACTACACAGATCATACATGTAACGTTAGCTAGCGAGCCAGCCAGCTAATGTTAGCTAGATAGCTAACAGCACACTTTAACTTGAAATGAAAACTACTTTCTGACAAAATTAGAAACTTGTAATATCTGAAAATGTAGCTAGCTAGACTATCTTACCCATATACATGGACGGACACTTCTCCCTCTCTGTCATGGATGCCATGGTTGCCCTTAGTTTGAAGATGTAATCCGGAGACAGGTGTTTTATACAACAGCCTTCTGTGTGTTCTCTTTTCGACTCCGTCTGCATATTTGCAATCAAAGGCCAGAATTCTCTCCGTCTCCTTAGCTATCATACTTTAATTCCACTGATTTCAAAACTCGGTCCTCCAGAAAGTGGAGATCAACACTTTTGCAGTTCTACTACGTGATATCTTTCAAAAAAGCATCTTTAGAAAGGATTACCTACACATACTGACCAGCTCATGTTATAGACAGAAGCATGCTACATGGCAGACCAATCCGAACTCATCTCTCGGCATGTCCAGCCCATCCATTATCTCAGCCAATCATGGCTAGCTGGAAGGTTCCTGTCTTTTTCCGTGGCTAAACCAACTAAGCTCGTAATTCAACAATTGTATTCGTATTTACAGATGGCATACACGTTTGTTATTAAGGCACATGAAAGTTCACATGTTCCAGAAGGCATTTCTGGCAAAAAACGCATTTAGATTTTTTTTTTTTACGTTTACGTTCAAATGGCTCTCCTGTGAAGTAGTGAAGCGTGACATACGCATAGTTTCCTGAAACAAGTCACATTTGAGTCATTGAAACTGAAACAGTGCATCCCGAATGAAGGCAGCAAACAATGTACCAGGCCAGCTGTGATTTACAACCTGATAGCAATAGTTTTTGGACTACCAAGAAATGTATTAGTGAATTATATTAATCATGCATTGAACTGCATCCATCTATTCTGCCAACAATGCCTTAGTGTACGTCATGGAACGTTGAGTCAAATGGAACCTATTTTTAAAACTTCTATGAAGTTGGTTTTGTAGGGTAAACTGGAAATGTGATATTTTTGACTGATATGTTGATTGTCTGTTTGTTTCATATCTGAAAAGTAGTTGAAACACTGTCAGTTCCACTTGAAACTTTCAGGTCACCGGTTACTTTGTGCGCTAAATGTGAAATGTTTTTTTGCAATAGGAAGTAATAGTTGTACATTTTGATTGGGGAATGCTTAATGGTTGTGTTTTTGTATTCTGATGATGATTGGGACCTACTGGCTTATTGTGTCTGAGTTTATGGACTGTTTATCCTTTAACGTCATGCTGTGTGACTGCTTATCCTTTAACATCATGCTGTGTGACTGCTTATCCTTTAACATCATGCTGTGTGTGACTGCTTATCCTTTAACATCATGCTGTGTGTGACTGCTTATCCTTTAACATCATGCTGTGTGACTGCTTATCCTTTAACATCATGCTGTGTGACTGCTTATCCTTTAACATCATGCTGTGTGTGACTGCTTATCCTTTAACATCATGCTGTGTGACTGCTTATCCTTTAACATCCTGCTGTGTGACTGCTTATCCTTTAACATCCTGCTGTGTGACTGCTTATCCCTTAACATCCTGTAGTGTGTGACTGCTTATCCTTTAACATCATGCTGTGTGACTGCTTATCCTTTAACATCCTGCTGTGTGACTGCTTATCCTTTAACATCATGCTGTGTGACTGCTTATCCTTTAACATCATGCTGTGTGACTGCTTATCCTTTAACATCATGCTGTGTGACTGCATATCCTTTAACATCCTGCTGTGTGACTGCTTATCCCTTAACATCCTGTAGTGTGTGACTGCTTATCCTTTAACATCATGCTGTGTGACTGCTTATCCTTTAACATCATGCTGTGTGACTGCTTATCCTTTAACATCATGCTGTGTGACTGCTTATCCTTTAACATCATGCTGTGTGACTGCTTATCCTTTAACATCCTGCTGTGTGACTGCTTATCCCTTAACATCCTTTAGTGTGTGACTGCTTATCCTTTAACATCATGCTGTGTGACTGCTTATCCTTTAACATCATGCTGTGTGACTGTTTATCCTTTAACATCATGCTGTGTGACTGCTTATCCTTTAACATCATGCTGTGTGACTGTTTATCCTTTAACATCATGCTGTGTGACTGCTTATCCTTTAACATCATGCTGTGTGACTGCTTATCCTTTAACATCATGCTGTGTGACTGCTTATCCTTTAACATCATGCTGAGTGACTGCTTATCCTTTAACATCATGCTGTGTGACTGCTTATCCTTTAACATCATGCTGTGTGACTGCTGTCTTTCCATCAGCCCTGTGCAGAGGTGTAGTGTTGCCTGGAGAAGTGGGGATACTCAATTTTGCAAAAAAAAGTTCCCAAACGGCCCACCCAGCGAAGGAACTGCAGCCTGTGGGAAAAATCCTATGTTTTCTTTAAATTAGTTTACATATAGATTTTTCAGATTTTCACTCTCAAAATCACACTTTTTTTTATAGAAAAGATACAAAAATGTCAGGGCCTGGCTATCCAGTGGGTGGGCCTGTCAGGGCCTGGCTATCCAGTGGGTGGGCCTGTCAGGGCCTGGCTCTCCAGTGGGTGGGCCTGTCAGGGCCTGGCTATGCAGTGGGTGGGCCTGTCAGGGCCTGGCTATGCAGTGGGTGGGCCTGTCAGGGCCTGGCTATGCAGTGGGTGGGCCTGTCAGGGCCTGGCTATCCATGTCTACGCCCCTGATGCAAACAGCTCATGATGACAATTGCGCATTACAAATAGCCTACTAACCAACATTTCAGGACAAAACTTTTTCAATACCTGGTTTGCATAACCATTGTTGCCTTAGTTAGTATTTTCTGGTAGATATCATACATTGAAACGTCTTTCCTACCCTACCAGATACCGATGTAATTCTTCTGTGAGCTGCTCCATGCCAAAACCAGTTGAGAGCTGAAATCTCTTGCTGCTTGCAGATGACATTCCGCCGAAACTAGGCAATGTGTGCGGCGCGCTTGTGAATATATTTCACGTGCTTTGCGATTGTGTAGGCTACTTTGTGCATGATTTCTCTATTGTACTACATACCTGATTTATTTTATTTATTTATTTCACCTTTATTTAACCAGGTAAACCAGTTGAGAACAAGTTCTCATTTACAACTGCGACCTGGCCAAGATAAAGCAAAGCAGTGCGATAAAAACAACAACACAGAGTTACATATGGGGTAAAACAAAACAAAGTCAAAAATACAACAGAAATACATATATATACAGTGTGTGCAAATGTAGCAAGTTATGGAGGTAAGGCAATAAATAGGCTATAGTGCAAAATAATTACAATTAGTATTAACACTGGAATGATAGATGTGCAAGAGATGATGTGCAAATAGAGATACTGGGGTACAAATGAGCAAAATAAATAACAATATAGGGATGAGGTAGTTGGGCGGGCTAATTTCAGATGGGCTGTGTACAGGTGCAGTGATCGGTAAGGTGCTCTGACAACTGATGCTTAAAGTTAGTGAGGGAGACAAGTGTCTCCAGCTTCAGAGATTTTTGCAATTTGTTCCAGTCATTGGCAGCAGAGAACTGGAAGGAATTGCGGCCAAAGGAGGTGTTGGCTTTGGGGATGACCAGTGAGATATACCTGCTGGAGCGCAGACTACGGGTGGGTGTTGCTATGGTGACCAGTGAGCTAAGATAAGGCGGGGATTTGCCTAGCAGTGATTTATAGATGGCCTGGAGCCAGTGGGTTTGGCGACGAATATGTAGTGAGGACCAGCCAACAAGAGCGTACAGGTCACAGTGGTGGGTATTATATGGGGCTTTGGAGACAAAACGGATGGCACTGTGATAGACTACATCCAATTTGCTGAGTAGAGTGTTGGAGGCTATTTTGTAAATGACATCGCCGAAGTCAAGGATCGGTAGGATAGTCAGTTTTACGAGGGCATGTTTGGCAGCATGAGTGAAGGAGGCTTTGTTGCGAAATAGGAAACCGATTCTAGATTTAACTTTGGATTGGAGATTCTTAATGTGAGTCTGGAAGGAGAGTTTACAGTCTAACCAGACACCTAGATATTTGTAGTTGTCCACATACTCTAGGTCAGACCCGTCGAGAGTAGTGATTCTAGTCGGGTGGGCGGGTGCAAGCAGCTTTCGGTTGAAGAGCATGCATTTAGTTTTATTAGTGTTTAAGAGCAGTTGGGGGCTACTGAAGGAGTGTTGTATGGCATTGAAGCTCGTTTGGAGGTTTGTTAACAGAGTGTCCAATGAAGGGCCAGATGTATACAAAATGGTGTCGTCTGCGTAGAGGTGGATCTGAGAGTCACCAGCAGCAAGAGCGACGTCATTGATATACACAGAGAAAAGATTCGGCCCAAGAATTGAACCCTGTGGCACCCCCATAGAGACTGCCATAGGTCCAGACAACAGGCCCTCCGATTTGACACATTGAACTCTATCTGAGAAGTAGTTGGTGAACCAGGCGAGGCAGTCATTTGAGAAACCAAGGCTATTTAGTCTGCCAATAAGAATGCGGTGGTTGACAGAGTCGAAAGCCTTGGCCAGGTCAATGAAAACGGCTGCACAGTACTGTCTATTATTGATCGCGGTTATAATATCGTTTAGGACCTTGAGCGTGGCTGAAGTGCACCCATGACCAGCTCGGAAACCGGACTGCAGAGCGGAGAAGGTACGGTTGGATTCGAAATGGTCGGTGATCTGTTTGTTGACTTGGCTTTCAAAAACTTTTGAAAGGCAGGGCAGGATGGATATGGGTCTGTAACAGTTTGGATCTAGAGTGTCACCCCCTTTGAAGAGGGGGATGACCGCGGCAGCTTTCCAATCTCTGGGGATCTCAGACGTTACGAAAGAGAGGTTGAACAGGCTAGTAATAGGGGTTGCGACAATTTCGGCGGCTAGTTTTAGAAAGAAAGGGTCCAGATTGTCTAGCCCAGAAGATTTGTAGGGGGTCCAGATTTTGCAGCTCTTTCAGAACATCAGCTGTCTGGATTTGTGTGAAGGAGAAGCGGGGGGGGGGGGGGCATGGGCAAGTTGCAGCGGAGGGTGCAGAGCTGGTGGCCAGGGTAGTGGTAGCCAGGTGGAAAGCATGGCCAGCCGTAGCAAAATGCTTGTTGAAATTCTCGATTATTGTAGATTTATCGGTGGTGATAGTGTTTCCTAGCCTCAGTGCAGTGGGCAGCTGGGAGGAAGTGCTCTTATTTTCCATGGACTTTACAGTGTCCCAAATCTTTTTGGAGTTAGTGCTACAGGAAGCAAATTTCTGTTTGAAAAAGTTAGCCTTTGCTTTCCTAACTGCTTGTGTATATTGGTTCCTAACTTCCCTGAAAAGTTGCATATCGCGGGGGCTATTTGATGCTAATGCAGTATGCCACAGGATGTTTTTGTGCTGGTCAAGGGCAGTCAAGTCTGAGGAGAACCAGGGGCTATATCTGTTCTTAGTTCTGTATTTTTTGAATGGGGCATGTTTATTTAAGATTGAGAGGAAATTACTTTTAAAGAATAACCAGGCATCCTCTACTGACGGAATGAGATCTATATCCATCCAGGATACCTGGGCCAGGTCAATTAGGAAGGCCTGCTCGCTGAAGTGTTTTTGGGAGCGTTTGACAGTGATGAGGGGTGGTCGTTTGACCGCGGACCCGTTACGGACGCAGGCAATAAGGCAGTGATCGCTGAGATCCTGGTTGAAGACAGCGGAGGTGTATTTAGAGGGTAAGTTAGTCAGGATGATATCTATGAGGGTACCCATGTTTACGGATTTAGTGTTGTACCTGGTAGGTTCGTTGATAAGTCATATACCTCCACTACACTACTTTGATACGCATCAGTAGGGATTAAGTAGTGAGTATATGCACATGGTTTATACCTGCGTATACCCTCCACCACAATACTGGCCCGTTGTGTTATACAAAAAGTGCACTCTCCTAAATGAATGTGCTTGTATTACGGCTGCTGTCCTTTCAGAATCACAAACCTGTTACACACTGAAGGCCTATAGGTTTGCCACTGCGCAAACATGTTTATAATAGATATTAAGGCTGTTAAGATACTGTATTAATGTTTCAAGAAAGGAGTGTATATATTTGGCCTGGCCAAGCAGTTTTATGCGCTGACTGAATGCAAGTTGATAGTTATGAGTTTTTTTACTCCGCTGGTCTCGGGAAGAAATTACGAGTCCTCACTGTCCGAGACCGAGTCAAGACTGAGTACAAATGTATCCGACACCGAGACAAGATCGAGACCCTCAATATGTGGTCTCGAGACGGACTAGAGATCGAGACCCTCAATATGTGGTCTCGAGATCGGACTAGAGACAGAGCCAGACTGGAGACCGGACTAGAGACCGGACTAGAGACCGGACTAGAGACAGAGACCGGACTAGAGACAGAGACCGGACTAGAGACCGGACTAGAGACAGAGACCGGACTAGAGACCGGACTAGAGACCGGACTAGAGACAGAGACCGGACTAGAGACTGGACTAGAGACCGGACTAGAGACCGGACTAGAGACCGGACTAGAGACAGAGACCGGACTAGAGACCGGACTAGAGACAGAGACCGGACTAGAGACCGGACTAGAGACCGGACTAGAGACCGGACTAGAGACCAGACTAGAGACCGGACTAGAGACCGGACTAGAGACCGGACTAGAGACCGGACTAGAGACCGGACTAGAGACCGGACTAGAGACCGGACTAGAGACCGGACTAGAGACAGAGACCGGACTAGAGACCGGACTAGAGACCGGACTAGAGACCGGACTAGAGACTGGACTAGAGACCGGACTAGAGACAGAGACCGGACTAGAGACCGGACTAGAGACAGAGACCGGACTAGAGACCGGACTAGAGACAGAGACCGGACTAGAGACAGAGACCGGACTAGAGACAGAGACCGGACTAGAGACCGGACTAGAGACCGGACTAGAGACAGAGACCGGACTAGAGACCGGACTAGAGACAGAGACCGGACTAGAGACCGGACTAGAGACAGAGACCGGACTAGAGACAGAGACCGGACTAGAGACCGGACTAGAGACCGAGACTAGACTAGAGACCGGACTAGAGACCGGACTAGAGAACGGACTAGAGACCGGACTAGAGACCGGACTAGAGACCGAGACCAGACTAGAGACCGGACTAGAGACCGGACTAGAGACCGGACTAGAGACCGGACTAGAGACCGGACTAGAGACCGGACTAGAGACCGGACTAGAGACCGGACTAGAGACCGAGACCAGACTAGAGAACGGACTAGAGACCGGACTAGAGACCGAGACCAGACTAGAGAACGGACTAGAGACCGGACTAGAGACCGAGACCAGACTAGAGACCGGACTAGAGACCGGACTAGAGAACGGACTAGAGACCGGACTAGAGACCGGACTAGAGACCGGACTAGAGACCGGACTAGAGACCGGACTAGAGACCGGACTAGAGACCGGACTAGAGACCAGACTAGAGACCGGACTAGAGAACGGACTAGAGACAGGACTAGAGAACGGACTAGAGACCGGACTAGAGACCGAGACCGGACTAGAGACCGGACTAGAGACCGGACTAGAGAACGGACTAGAGACCGGACTAGAGACCGGACTAGAGACCGGACTAGAGACCAGACTAGAGACCGGACTAGAGACCGGACTAGAGAACGGACTAGAGACCGGACTAGAGACCGGACTAGAGACCGGACTAGAGACCGGACTAGAGACCGAGACCAGACTAGAGACCGGACTAGAGACCGGACTAGAGAACGGACTAGAGACCGGACTAGAGACCGGACTAGAGACCGAGACCAGACTAGAGACCGGACTAGAGACCGGACTAGAGACCGGACTAGAGACCGGACTAGAGACCGGACTAGAGACCGGACTAGAGACCGAGACCAGACTAGAGAACGGACTAGAGACCGGACTAGAGACCGAGACCAGACTAGAGAACGGACTAGAGACCGGACTAGAGACCGAGACCAGACTAGAGACCGGACTAGAGACCGGACTAGAGAACGGACTAGAGACCGGACTAGAGACCGGACTAGAGACCGGACTAGAGACCGGACTAGAGACCGAGACCAGACTAGAGAACGGACTAGAGACCGGACTAGAGACCGGACTAGAGAACGGACTAGAGACCGGACTAGAGACCGGACTAGAGACCGGACTAGAGACCGGACTAGAGACCGGACTAGAGACCGAGACCGGACTAGAGACCGGACTAGAGACAGAGACCGGACTAGAGACAGAGACCGGACTAGAGACAGAGACCGGACTAGAGACCGGACTAGAGACAGAGACCGGACTAGAGACAGAGACCGGACTAGAGACCGGACTAGAGACAGAGACCGGACTAGAGACCGGACTAGAGACCGGACTAGAGACAGGACTAGAGACAGAGACCGGACTAGAGACAGAGACCGGACTAGAGACAGAGACCGGACTAGAGACAGAGACCGGACTAGAGACCGGACTAGAGACAGAGACCGGACTAGAGACCGGACTAGAGACCGGACTAGAGACCGGACTAGAGACTGGACTAGAGACCAGACTAGAGACCGGACTAGAGACCGGACTAGAGACTGGACTAGAGACCGGACTAGAGACCGGACTAGAGACCGGACTAGAGACAGAGCCAGACTAGAGACCGGACTAGAGACCGGACTAGAGACCGGACTAGAGACCGGACTAGAGACCGGACTAGAGACCGGACTAGAGACCGGACTAGAGACCGGACTAGAGACAGAGCCAGACTAGAGACCGGACTAGAGACCGGACTAGAGAACGGACTAGAGACCGGACTAGAGACCGGACTAGAGACTGGACTAGAGACCGGACTAGAGACCGGACTAGAGACCGGACTAGAGACTGGACTAGAGACCGGACTAGAGACCGGACTAGAGACCGGACTAGAGACCAGACTAGAGACCGGACTAGAGACCGGACTAGAGAACGGACTAGAGACCGGACTAGAGACCGGACTAGAGACAGAGCCAGACTAGAGACCGGACTAGAGACCGGACTAGAGAACGGACTAGAGACCGGACTAGAGACCGAGACCAGACTAGAGACCGGACTAGAGACCGGACTAGAGACCGGACTAGAGACCGGACTAGAGACAGGACTAGAGACCGGACTAGAGACAGAGCCAGACTAGAGACCGGACTAGAGACCGGACTAGAGACCAGACTAGAGACCGGACTAGAGACCGAGACCAGACTAGAGACCGGACTAGAGACCGGACTAGAGACCGGACTAGAGACCGGACTAGAGAACGGACTAGAGAACGGACTAGAGACCGGACTAGAGACCGGACTAGAGACCGAGACCAGACTAGAGAACGGACTAGAGACCGGACTAGAGAACGGACTAGAGACTGGACTAGAGACCGAGACCGGACTAGAGACCGGACTAGAGACCGGACTAGAGAACGGACTAGAGACTGGACTAGAGACCGGACTAGAGAACGGACTAGAGACAGGACTAGAGACCGGACTAGAGACCGAGACCGGACTAGAGACCGGACTAGAGACCGGACTAGAGAACGGACTAGAGACCGGACTAGAGACCGGACTAGAGACCGAGACCAGACTAGAGACCGGACTAGAGACCGGACTAGAGAACGGACTAGAGACCGGACTAGAGACCGGACTAGAGACCGGACTAGAGACCGGACTAGAGACCGAGACCAGACTAGAGACCGGACTAGAGACCGGACTAGAGAACGGACTAGAGACCGGACTAGAGACCGGACTAGAGACCGAGACCAGACTAGAGACCGGACTAGAGACCGGACTAGAGACCGGACTAGAGACCGGACTAGAGACCGGACTAGAGACCGGACTAGAGACCGGACTAGAGACCGAGACCAGACTAGAGAACGGACTAGAGACCGGACTAGAGACCGAGACCAGACTAGAGAACGGACTAGAGACCGGACTAGAGACCGAGACCAGACTAGAGACCGGACTAGAGACCGGACTAGAGACCGGACTAGAGACCGAGACCAGACTAGAGAACGGACTAGAGACCGGACTAGAGACCGGACTAGAGACCGGACTAGAGACCGGACTAGAGACCGGACTAGAGACCGAGACCAGACTAGAGAACGGACTAGAGAACGGACTAGAGACCGGACTAGAGACCGGACTAGAGACCGGACTAGAGACCGGACTAGAGACCGGACTAGAGACCGAGACCAGACTAGAGAACGGACTAGAGACCGGACTAGAGACCGGACTAGAGAACGGACTAGAGACCGGACTAGAGACCGGACTAGAGACCGGACTAGAGACCGGACTAGAGACCGGACTAGAGACCGAGACCAGACTAGAGAACGGACTAGAGACCGGACTAGAGACCGGGACCAGACTAGAGACCGGACTAGAGACCGGACTAGAGAACGGACTAGAGACAGAGACCGGACTAGAGACCGAGACCAGACTAGAGACCGGACTAGAGAACGGACTAGAGACCGGACTAGAGACCGAGACCAGACTAGAGACCGGACTAGAGACCGGACTAGAGAACGGACTAGAGACCGGACTAGAGACCGGACTAGAGACAGAGCCAGACTAGAGACCGGACTAGAGACCGGACTAGAGACCGGACTAGAGACCGGACTAGAGACCGAGACCAGACTAGAGACCGGACTAGAGACCGGACTAGAGAACGGACTAGAGACCGGACTAGAGACCGGACTAGAGACCGGACTAGAGACCGAGACCAGACTAGAGACCGGACTAGAGACCGGACTAGAGAACGGACTAGAGACCGGACTAGAGACCGGACTAGAGACCGAGACCAGACTAGAGACCGGACTAGAGACCGGACTAGAGACCGGACTAGAGACCGGACTAGAGAACGGACTAGAGACCGGACTAGAGAACGGACTAGAGACCGGACTAGAGACCGGACTAGAGACCGGACTAGAGACCGAGACCAGACTAGAGAACGGACTAGAGACCGGACTAGAGACCGAGACCAGACTAGAGAACGGACTAGAGACCGGACTAGAGACCGAGACCAGACTAGAGACCGGACTAGAGACCGGACTAGAGAACGGACTAGAGACCGGACTAGAGACCGGATTAGAGACCGAGACCAGACTAGAGACCGGACTAGAGACCGGACTAGAGACCGGACTAGAGACCGGACTAGAGACCGGACTAGAGACCGGACTAGAGACCGAGACCAGACTAGAGAACGGACTAGAGACCGGACTAGAGACCGAGACCAGACTAGAGACCGGACTAGAGACCGGACTAGAGAACGGACTAGAGACCGAGACCAGACTAGAGACCGGACTAGAGACCGGACTAGAGACCGGACTAGAGACCGGACTAGAGACAGAGCCAGACTAGAGACCGGACTAGAGACCGGACTAGAGACCGGACTAGAGACCGAGACCAGACTAGAGACCGGACTAGAGACCGGACTAGAGACCGGACTAGAGACCGGACTAGAGACAGAGCCAGACTAGAGACCGGACTAGAGACCGGACTAGAGACCGGACTAGAGACCGGACTAGAGAACGGACTAGAGACCGGACTAGAGACCGGACTAGAGACCGGACTAGAGACCGGACTAGAGACCGGACTAGAGACCGAGACCAGACTAGAGACCGGACTAGAGACCGGACTAGAGACCGGACTAGAGACTGAGACCAGACTAGAGAACGGACTAGAGACCGGACTAGAGACCGAGACCAGACTAGAGACCGGACTAGAGACCGGACTAGAGAACGGACTAGAGACCGGACTAGAGACCGGACTAGAGACCGAGACCAGACTAGAGACCGGACTAGAGACCGGACTAGAGACCGGACTAGAGACCGGACTAGAGAACGGACTAGAGACCGGACTAGAGAACGGACTAGAGACCGGACTAGAGACCGGACTAGAGACCGAGACCAGACTAGAGACCGGACTAGAGACCGGACTAGAGAACGGACTAGAGAACGGACTAGAGACCGGACTAGAGACCGGACTAGAGACCGGACTAGAGACCGGACTAGAGACCGGACTGGAGACCGGACTAGAGACCGGACTAGAGACCGGACTAGAGACCAGACTAGAGACCGGACTAGAGACCGGACTAGAGACCGGACTAGAGACCGGACTAGAGACAGAGCCAGACTAGAGACCGGACTAGAGACCGGACTAGAGACCGGACTAGAGACCGGACTAGAGACAGGACTAGAGACCGGACTGGAGACCGGACTGGAGACCGGACTAGAGACCGGACTAGAGACCAGACTAGAGACTGGACTAGAGACCGGACTAGAGACCGGACTAGAGACCGGACTAGAGACTGGACTAGAGACCGGACTAGAGACCGGACTAGAGACCGGACTAGAGACCGGACTAGAGACCGGACTAGAGACCGGACTAGAGACCGAGACCAGACTAGAGACCGGACTAGAGACCGGACTAGAGACCGGACTAGAGACCGAGACCAGACTAGAGACCGGACTAGAGACCGAGACCAGACTAGAGACCGGACTAGAGACCGGACTAGAGACCGGACTAGAGACCGGACTAGAGAACGGACTAGAGAACGGACTAGAGACCGGACTAGAGACCGGACTAGAGAACGGACTAGAGAACGGACTAGAGACCGGACTAGAGAACGGACTAGAGACAGAGCCAGACTAGAGACCGGACTAGAGACCGGACTAGAGACCGGACTAGAGACCGGACTAGAGACCGGACTAGAGACCGGACTAGAGACCGGACTAGAGACAGGACTAGAGACCGGACTAGAGACCGGACTAGAGACAGAGCCAGACTAGAGACCGGACTAGAGACCGGACTAGAGACCGGACTAGAGACCGGACTAGAGACAGAGCCAGACTAGAGACCGGACTAGAGACCGGACTAGAGACAGGACTAGAGACCGGACTAGAGACCGAGACCAGACTAGAGACCGGACTAGAGACAGAGCCAGACTAGAGACCGGACTAGAGACCGGACTAGAGACCGGACTAGAGACCGGACTAGAGACAGAGCCAGACTAGAGACCGGACTAGAGACCGGACTAGAGACCGGACTAGAGACCGGACTAGAGACCGGACTAGAGACCGGACTAGAGACCGGACTAGAGACCGGACTAGAGACCGGACTAGAGACTGGACTAGAGACAGGACTAGAGACCGGACTAGAGACTGGACTAGAGACAGGACTAGAGACCGGACTAGAGACCGGACTAGAGACAGGACTAGAGACCGGACTAGAGACAGAGCCAGACTAGAGACCGGACTAGAGACCGGACTAGAGACCGGACTAGAGACCGGACTAGAGACTGGACTAGAGACCGGACTAGAGACCGGACTAGAGACCGGACTAGAGACTGGACTAGAGACTGGACTAGAGACCGGACTAGAGACCGGACTAGAGACCGGACTAGAGACCGGACTAGAGACCGGACTAGAGACCAGACTAGAGACCGGACTAGAGAACGGACTAGAGACAGGACTAGAGAACGGACTAGAGACCGGACTAGAGACCGAGACCGGACTAGAGACCGGACTAGAGACCGGACTAGAGAACGGACTAGAGACCGGACTAGAGACCGGACTAGAGACCGGACTAGAGACCAGACTAGAGACCGGACTAGAGACCGGACTAGAGAACGGACTAGAGACCGGACTAGAGACCGGACTAGAGACCGGACTAGAGACCGGACTAGAGACCGAGACCAGACTAGAGACCGGACTAGAGACCGGACTAGAGAACGGACTAGAGACCGGACTAGAGACCGGACTAGAGACCGAGACCAGACTAGAGACCGGACTAGAGACCGGACTAGAGACCGGACTAGAGACCGGACTAGAGACCGGACTAGAGACCGGACTAGAGACCGGACTAGAGACCGAGACCAGACTAGAGAACGGACTAGAGACCGGACTAGAGACCGAGACCAGACTAGAGAACGGACTAGAGACCGGACTAGAGACCGAGACCAGACTAGAGACCGGACTAGAGACCGGACTAGAGGACGGACTAGAGACCGGACTAGAGACCGGACTAGAGACCGGACTAGAGACCGAGACCAGACTAGAGAACGGACTAGAGACCGGACTAGAGACCGGACTAGAGAACGGACTAGAGACCGGACTAGAGACCGGACTAGAGACCGGACTAGAGACCGGACTAGAGACCGGACTAGAGACCGAGACCAGACTAGAGAACGGACTAGAGACCGGACTAGAGACCGGGACCAGACTAGAGACCCTCCGATTTGACACATTGAACTCTATCTGAGAAGTAGTTGGTGAACCAGGCGAGGCAGTCATTTGAGAAACCAAGGCTATTTAGTCTGCCAATAAGAATGCGGTGGTTGACAGAGTCGAAAGCCTTGGCCAGGTCAATGAAAACGGCTGCACAGTACTGTCTATTATTGATCGCGGTTATAATATCGTTTAGGACCTTGAGCGTGGCTGAAGTGCACCCATGACCAGCTCGGAAACCGGACTGCAGAGCGGAGAAGGTACGGTTGGATTCGAAATGGTCGGTGATCTGTTTGTTGACTTGGCTTTCAAAAACTTTTGAAAGGCAGGGCAGGATGGATATGGGTCTGTAACAGTTTGGATCTAGAGTGTCACCCCCTTTGAAGAGGGGGATGACCGCGGCAGCTTTCCAATCTCTGGGGATCTCAGACGTTACGAAAGAGAGGTTGAACAGGCTAGTAATAGGGGTTGCGACAATTTCGGCGGCTAGTTTTAGAAAGAAAGGGTCCAGATTGTCTAGCCCAGAAGATTTGTAGGGGGTCCAGATTTTGCAGCTCTTTCAGAACATCAGCTGTCTGGATTTGTGTGAAGGAGAAGCGGGGGGGGGGGGGGCATGGGCAAGTTGCAGCGGAGGGTGCAGAGCTGGTGGCCAGGGTAGTGGTAGCCAGGTGGAAAGCATGGCCAGCCGTAGCAAAATGCTTGTTGAAATTCTCGATTATTGTAGATTTATCGGTGGTGATAGTGTTTCCTAGCCTCAGTGCAGTGGGCAGCTGGGAGGAAGTGCTCTTATTTTCCATGGACTTTACAGTGTCCCAAATCTTTTTGGAGTTAGTGCTACAGGAAGCAAATTTCTGTTTGAAAAAGTTAGCCTTTGCTTTCCTAACTGCTTGTGTATATTGGTTCCTAACTTCCCTGAAAAGTTGCATATCGCGGGGGCTATTTGATGCTAATGCAGTATGCCACAGGATGTTTTTGTGCTGGTCAAGGGCAGTCAAGTCTGAGGAGAACCAGGGGCTATATCTGTTCTTAGTTCTGTATTTTTTGAATGGGGCATGTTTATTTAAGATTGAGAGGAAATTACTTTTAAAGAATAACCAGGCATCCTCTACTGACGGAATGAGATCTATATCCATCCAGGATACCTGGGCCAGGTCAATTAGGAAGGCCTGCTCGCTGAAGTGTTTTTGGGAGCGTTTGACAGTGATGAGGGGTGGTCGTTTGACCGCGGACCCGTTACGGACGCAGGCAATAAGGCAGTGATCGCTGAGATCCTGGTTGAAGACAGCGGAGGTGTATTTAGAGGGTAAGTTAGTCAGGATGATATCTATGAGGGTACCCATGTTTACGGATTTAGTGTTGTACCTGGTAGGTTCGTTGATAAGTCATATACCTCCACTACACTACTTTGATACGCATCAGTAGGGATTAAGTAGTGAGTATATGCACATGGTTTATACCTGCGTATACCCTCCACCACAATACTGGCCCGTTGTGTTATACAAAAAGTGCACTCTCCTAAATGAATGTGCTTGTATTACGGCTGCTGTCCTTTCAGAATCACAAACCTGTTACACACTGAAGGCCTATAGGTTTGCCACTGCGCAAACATGTTTATAATAGATATTAAGGCTGTTAAGATACTGTATTAATGTTTCAAGAAAGGAGTGTATATATTTGGCCTGGCCAAGCAGTTTTATGCGCTGACTGAATGCAAGTTGATAGTTATGAGTTTTTTTACTCCGCTGGTCTCGGGAAGAAATTACGAGTCCTCACTGTCCGAGACCGAGTCAAGACTGAGTACAAATGTATCCGACACCGAGACAAGATCGAGACCCTCAATATGTGGTCTCGAGACGGACTAGAGATCGAGACCCTCAATATGTGGTCTCGAGATCGGACTAGAGACAGAGCCAGACTGGAGACCGGACTAGAGACCGGACTAGAGACCGGACTAGAGACAGAGACCGGACTAGAGACAGAGACCGGACTAGAGACCGGACTAGAGACAGAGACCGGACTAGAGACCGGACTAGAGACCGGACTAGAGACAGAGACCGGACTAGAGACTGGACTAGAGACCGGACTAGAGACCGGACTAGAGACAGAGACCGGACTAGAGACCGGACTAGAGACCGGACTAGAGACCGGACTAGAGACTGGACTAGAGACCGGACTAGAGACCGGACTAGAGACCGGACTAGAGACCGGACTAGAGACCGGACTAGAGACAGAGACCGGACTAGAGACCGGACTAGAGACAGAGACCGGACTAGAGACCGGACTAGAGACCGGACTAGAGACCGGACTAGAGACCGGACTAGAGACCGGACTAGAGACCGGACTAGAGACCGGACTAGAGACAGAGACCGGACTAGAGACCGGACTAGAGACAGAGACCGGACTAGAGACCGGACTAGAGACCGGACTAGAGACCGGACTAGAGACCGGACTAGAGACCGGACTAGAGACCGGACTAGAGACCGGACTAGAGACAGAGACCGGACTAGAGACCGGACTAGAGACCGGACTAGAGACCGGACTAGAGACTGGACTAGAGACCGGACTAGAGACAGAGACCGGACTAGAGACCGGACTAGAGACAGAGACCGGACTAGAGACCGGACTAGAGACAGAGACCGGACTAGAGACAGAGACCGGACTAGAGACAGAGACCGGACTAGAGACCGGACTAGAGACCGGACTAGAGACAGAGACCGGACTAGAGACCGGACTAGAGACAGAGACCGGACTAGAGACCGGACTAGAGACAGAGACCGGACTAGAGACAGAGACCGGACTAGAGACCGGACTAGAGACAGAGACCGGACTAGAGACCGGACTAGAGACCGGACTAGAGACAGGACTAGAGACAGAGACCGGACTAGAGACAGAGACCGGACTAGAGACAGAGACCGGACTAGAGACAGAGACCGGACTAGAGACCGGACTAGAGACAGAGACCGGACTAGAGACCGGACTAGAGACCGGACTAGAGACTGGACTAGAGACCAGACTAGAGACCGGACTAGAGACCGGACTAGAGACTGGACTAGAGACCGGACTAGAGACCGGACTAGAGACCGGACTAGAGACAGAGCCAGACTAGAGACCGGACTAGAGACCGGACTAGAGACCGGACTAGAGACCGGACTAGAGACCGGACTAGAGACCGGACTAGAGACCGGACTAGAGACAGAGCCAGACTAGAGACCGGACTAGAGACCGGACTAGAGAACGGACTAGAGACCGGACTAGAGACCGGACTAGAGACTGGACTAGAGACCGGACTAGAGACCGGACTAGAGACCGGACTAGAGACTGGACTAGAGACCGGACTAGAGACCGGACTAGAGACCGGACTAGAGACCAGACTAGAGACCGGACTAGAGACCGGACTAGAGAACGGACTAGAGACCGGACTAGAGACCGGACTAGAGACAGAGCCAGACTAGAGACCGGACTAGAGACCGGACTAGAGAACGGACTAGAGACCGGACTAGAGACCGAGACCAGACTAGAGACCGGACTAGAGACCGGACTAGAGACCGGACTAGAGACCGGACTAGAGACAGGACTAGAGACCGGACTAGAGACAGAGCCAGACTAGAGACCGGACTAGAGACCGGACTAGAGACCAGACTAGAGACCGGACTAGAGACCGAGACCAGACTAGAGACCGGACTAGAGACCGGACTAGAGACCGGACTAGAGACCGGACTAGAGAACGGACTAGAGACCGGACTAGAGACCGGACTAGAGACCGGACTAGAGACCGAGACCAGACTAGAGAACGGACTAGAGACCGGACTAGAGAACGGACTAGAGACTGGACTAGAGACCGAGACCGGACTAGAGACCGGACTAGAGACCGGACTAGAGAACGGACTAGAGACTGGACTAGAGACCGGACTAGAGAACGGACTAGAGACAGGACTAGAGACCGGACTAGAGACCGAGACCGGACTAGAGACCGGACTAGAGACCGGACTAGAGAACGGACTAGAGACCGGACTAGAGACCGGACTAGAGACCGAGACCAGACTAGAGACCGGACTAGAGACCGGACTAGAGAACGGACTAGAGACCGGACTAGAGACCGGACTAGAGACCGGACTAGAGACCGGACTAGAGACCGAGACCAGACTAGAGACCGGACTAGAGACCGGACTAGAGAACGGACTAGAGACCGGACTAGAGACCGGACTAGAGACCGAGACCAGACTAGAGACCGGACTAGAGACCGGACTAGAGACCGGACTAGAGACCGGACTAGAGACCGGACTAGAGACCGGACTAGAGACCGGACTAGAGACCGGACTAGAGACCGAGACCAGACTAGAGAACGGACTAGAGACCGGACTAGAGACCGAGACCAGACTAGAGAACGGACTAGAGACCGGACTAGAGACCGAGACCAGACTAGAGACCGGACTAGAGACCGGACTAGAGACCGGACTAGAGACCGAGACCAGACTAGAGAACGGACTAGAGACCGGACTAGAGACCGGACTAGAGACCGGACTAGAGACCGGACTAGAGACCGGACTAGAGACCGGACTAGAGACCGGACTAGAGACCGAGACCAGACTAGAGAACGGACTAGAGACCGGACTAGAGACCGAGACCAGACTAGAGAACGGACTAGAGAACGGACTAGAGACCGGACTAGAGACCGGACTAGAGACCGGACTAGAGACCGGACTAGAGACCGGACTAGAGACCGAGACCAGACTAGAGAACGGACTAGAGACCGGACTAGAGACCGGACTAGAGAACGGACTAGAGACCGGACTAGAGACCGGACTAGAGACCGGACTAGAGACCGGACTAGAGACCGGACTAGAGACCGAGACCAGACTAGAGAACGGACTAGAGACCGGACTAGAGACCGGGACCAGACTAGAGACCGGACTAGAGACCGGACTAGAGAACGGACTAGAGACAGAGACCGGACTAGAGACCGAGACCAGACTAGAGACCGGACTAGAGAACGGACTAGAGACCGGACTAGAGACCGAGACCAGACTAGAGACCGGACTAGAGACCGGACTAGAGAACGGACTAGAGACCGGACTAGAGACCGGACTAGAGACAGAGCCAGACTAGAGACCGGACTAGAGACCGGACTAGAGACCGGACTAGAGACCGGACTAGAGACCGAGACCAGACTAGAGACCGGACTAGAGACCGGACTAGAGAACGGACTAGAGACCGGACTAGAGACCGGACTAGAGACCGGACTAGAGACCGAGACCAGACTAGAGACCGGACTAGAGACCGGACTAGAGAACGGACTAGAGACCGGACTAGAGACCGGACTAGAGACCGAGACCAGACTAGAGACCGGACTAGAGACCGGACTAGAGACCGGACTAGAGACCGGACTAGAGACCGGACTAGAGAACGGACTAGAGACCGGACTAGAGACCGGACTAGAGACCGGACTAGAGACCGGACTAGAGACCGAGACCAGACTAGAGAACGGACTAGAGACCGGACTAGAGACCGAGACCAGACTAGAGAACGGACTAGAGACCGGACTAGAGACCGAGACCAGACTAGAGACCGGACTAGAGACCGGACTAGAGAACGGACTAGAGACCGGACTAGAGACCGGATTAGAGACCGAGACCAGACTAGAGACCGGACTAGAGACCGGACTAGAGACCGGACTAGAGACCGGACTAGAGACCGGACTAGAGACCGGACTAGAGACCGAGACCAGACTAGAGAACGGACTAGAGACCGGACTAGAGACCGAGACCAGACTAGAGACCGGACTAGAGACCGGACTAGAGAACGGACTAGAGACCGAGACCAGACTAGAGACCGGACTAGAGACCGGACTAGAGACCGGACTAGAGACCGGACTAGAGACAGAGCCAGACTAGAGACCGGACTAGAGACCGGACTAGAGACCGGACTAGAGACCGAGACCAGACTAGAGACCGGACTAGAGACCGGACTAGAGACCGGACTAGAGACCGGACTAGAGACAGAGCCAGACTAGAGACCGGACTAGAGACCGGACTAGAGACCGGACTAGAGACCGGACTAGAGACCGGACTAGAGAACGGACTAGAGACCGGACTAGAGACCGGACTAGAGACCGGACTAGAGACCGGACTAGAGACCGGACTAGAGACCGGACTAGAGACCGGACTAGAGACCGAGACCAGACTAGAGACCGGACTAGAGACCGGACTAGAGACCGGACTAGAGACCGAGACCAGACTAGAGAACGGACTAGAGACCGGACTAGAGACCGAGACCAGACTAGAGACCGGACTAGAGACCGGACTAGAGAACGGACTAGAGACCGGACTAGAGACCGGACTAGAGACCGAGACCAGACTAGAGACCGGACTAGAGACCGGACTAGAGACCGGACTAGAGACCGGACTAGAGAACGGACTAGAGACCGGACTAGAGAACGGACTAGAGACCGGACTAGAGACCGGACTAGAGACCGAGACCAGACTAGAGACCGGACTAGAGACCGGACTAGAGAACGGACTAGAGAACGGACTAGAGACCGGACTAGAGACCGGACTAGAGACCGGACTAGAGACCGGACTGGAGACCGGACTAGAGACCGGACTAGAGACCGGACTAGAGACCAGACTAGAGACCGGACTAGAGACCGGACTAGAGACCGGACTAGAGACCGGACTAGAGACAGAGCCAGACTAGAGACCGGACTAGAGACCGGACTAGAGACCGGACTAGAGACAGGACTAGAGACCGGACTGGAGACCGGACTGGAGACCGGACTAGAGACCGGACTAGAGACCAGACTAGAGACTGGACTAGAGACCGGACTAGAGACCGGACTAGAGACCGGACTAGAGACTGGACTAGAGACCGGACTAGAGACCGGACTAGAGACCGGACTAGAGACCGGACTAGAGACCGGACTAGAGACCGGACTAGAGACCGGACTAGAGACCGAGACCAGACTAGAGACCGGACTAGAGACCGGACTAGAGACCGGACTAGAGACCGAGACCAGACTAGAGACCGGACTAGAGACCGAGACCAGACTAGAGACCGGACTAGAGACCGGACTAGAGACCGGACTAGAGACCGGACTAGAGAACGGACTAGAGAACGGACTAGAGACCGGACTAGAGACCGGACTAGAGAACGGACTAGAGAACGGACTAGAGACCGTACTAGAGAACGGACTAGAGACAGAGCCAGACTAGAGACCGGACTAGAGACCGGACTAGAGACCGGACTAGAGACCGGACTAGAGACCGGACTAGAGACCGGACTAGAGACAGGACTAGAGACCGGACTAGAGACCGGACTAGAGACAGAGCCAGACTAGAGACCGGACTAGAGACCGGACTAGAGACCGGACTAGAGACCGGACTAGAGACAGAGCCAGACTAGAGACCGGACTAGAGACCGGACTAGAGACAGGACTAGAGACCGGACTAGAGACCGAGACCAGACTAGAGACCGGACTAGAGACCGGACTAGAGACAGAGCCAGACTAGAGACCGGACTAGAGACCGGACTAGAGACCGGACTAGAGACAGAGCCAGACTAGAGACCGGACTAGAGACCGGACTAGAGACCGGACTAGAGACCGGACTAGAGACCGGACTAGAGACCGGACTAGAGACCGGACTAGAGACTGGACTAGAGACCGGACTAGAGACCGGACTAGAGACCGGACTAGAGACCGGACTAGAGACTGGACTAGAGACTGGACTAGAGACAGGACTAGAGACCGGACTAGAGACTGGACTAGAGACTGGACTAGAGACAGGACTAGAGACCGGACTAGAGACCGGACTAGAGACAGGACTAGAGACCGGACTAGAGACAGAGCCAGACTAGAGACCGGACTAGAGACCGGACTAGAGACCGGACTAGAGACTGGACTAGAGACCGGACTAGAGACCGGACTAGAGACCGGACTAGAGACTGGACTAGAGACTGGACTAGAGACCGGACTAGAGACCGGACTAGAGACCGGACTAGAGACCGGACTAGAGACCGGACTAGAGACCGGACTAGAGACCGGACTAGAGACCGGACTAGAGACCAGACTAGAGACAGAGCCAGACTAGAGACCGGACTAGAGACCGGACTAGAGACCGGACTAGAGACCGGACTAGAGACCTGACTAGAGACAGAGCCAGACTAGAGACCGGACTAGAGACCGGACTAGAGACCGGACTAGAGACCGGACTAGAGACCGGACTAGAGAACGGACTAGAGACCGGACTAGAGACTGGACTAGAGACCGGACTAGAGACCGGACTAGAGACCGGACTAGAGACCGGACTAGAGACCAGACTAGAGACCGAGACCAGACTAGAGACCGGACTAGAGACCGGACTAGAGAACGGACTAGAGACCGGACTGGAGACCGGACTAGAGACCGGACTAGAGACCGGACTAGAGACCGAGACCAGACTAGAGACCGGACTAGAGACCGAGACCAGACTAGAGACCGGACTAGAGACCGGACTAGAGACCGGACTAGAGAACGGACTAGAGAACGGACTAGAGACCGGACTAGAGACCGGACTAGAGAACGGACTAGAGAACGGACTAGAGACCGGACTAGAGAACGGACTAGAGACAGAGCCAGACTAGAGACCGGACTAGAGACCGGACTAGAGACCGGACTAGAGACTGGACTAGAGACAGGACTAGAGACCGGACTAGAGACCGGACTAGAGACAGAGCCAGACTAGAGACCGGACTAGAGACCGGACTAGAGACCGGACTAGAGACCGGACTAGAGACAGAGCCAGACTAGAGACCGGACTAGAGACCGGACTAGAGACAGGACTAGAGACCGGACTAGAGACCGAGACCAGACTAGAGACCGGACTAGAGACAGAGCCAGACTAGAGACCGGACTAGAGACCGGACTAGAGACCGGACTAGAGACCGGACTAGAGACCGGACTAGAGACCGGACTAGAGACCGGACTAGAGACTGGACTAGAGACTGAGACCAGACTAGAGACCGGACTAGAGACCGGACTAGAGACTGGACTAGAGACTGGACTAGAGACCGGACTAGAGACTGGACTAGAGACAGGACTAGAGACCGGACTAGAGACCGGACTAGAGACAGGACTAGAGACCGGACTAGAGACAGAGCCAGACTAGAGACCGGACTAGAGACCGGACTAGAGACCGGACTAGAGACCGGACTAGAGACCGAGACCAGACTAGAGACCGGACTAGAGACAGGACTAGAGACCGGACTAGAGACCGGACTAGAGACCGAGACCAGACTAGAGACCGGACTAGAGACCGGACTAGAGACCGGACTAGAGACCGGACTAGAGACCGGACTAGAGACCGGACTAGAGACCGGACTAGAGACTGGACTAGAGACCGGACTAGAGACCGGACTAGAGACTGGACTAGAGACCGGACTAGAGAACGGACTAGAGACCGGACTAGAGACCGGACTAGAGACTGGACTAGAGAACGGACTAGAGACCGGACTAGAGACCGGACTAGAGACTGGACTAGAGACCGGACTAGAGAACGGACTAGAGACCGGACTAGAGACCGGACTAGAGACCGGACTAGAGACCGGACTAGAGACAGAGACCGGACTAGAGACCGGACTAGAGACCGGACTAGAGACCGGACTAGAGACCGGACTAGAGACCGGACTAGAGACTGGACTAGAGA
Source organism: Coregonus lavaretus (assembly GCF_964263955.1). Classification (NCBI taxonomy): domain Eukaryota; kingdom Metazoa; phylum Chordata; class Actinopteri; order Salmoniformes; family Salmonidae; genus Coregonus; species Coregonus lavaretus. The sequence continues at coordinate 77,407 of NW_028166696.1, forward strand.
CTGGACTAGAGACTGGACTAGAGACAGAGACCGGTCTCCAGTACTACAACACAGGTGGCCGTTTCCACGTTATCTCCCAACGTCCTCAGACATG